>NC_139683.1:78149895-78337214 GCF_964106915.1 Podarcis gaigeae | reverse complement strand
GCTCGGCGCGAACGACTCCCGGGGCCAGCGGCTGAGACAGCGGAGGAGGAGGCGGCGGCGGCGGCGGCTCCGAGCCGGCCGAGGTGGGCTGTCCGGCCGGCGGTGGCCTGAGGAGGAGGAGGAGGAGAGGGGGGCGGGGAGAGGAAGCAAGCACAACAAACAAACGGGCTGACAAGAGGCGGGCGCAGCAGAGAGAAAAGCAAGCAAGCAGCCCCTCCTCTCACCCCCCTTCCGCGAAAAAGGAGAATTGGGGAGGGAATTAAAGGCATCACACAGCGCTCGGCTGACCTCTCTCTGGGGTTCCTCCCCAATGCCTCCAGGATTAAGCGCCTGGTCTTCCATAAGCTGCTAAAATAGTCTTTTGCTCGTGGGGGTGGGGAACATAATGCCAGGACCGTTTCTCACTAGTGGAACTCGTCTTCTGATGCAGTGCACAAGTCTGCTTTCCTTGCACAAGTCTACTTTTTTATTTAAAAAAATTGCTCCCTTATATACCAGGGCCGTTTCTCATCAGTAGAACACGTTTTCAGATGCATTGCACAATTCTGCTTTCCTTGCACAAGTCTACTTTTTATTTTTTTAAGAGCTCCCTGAAAACCTGACTCGCGTCTACTCGGAAGCAAACGCCGCTATGACCACGCATAGCATTGCAGTCTTAGCCAAGCGCCTAAAGGCGCTATGATGGCGTTTGCCTTTTAAAGTGACCCACGTTCCATCATTTATTCCCCTGCCGTCCAAGCGTGGGGGGAAAAGCAAGCCAAAATTGCTCTTGGGCATACTTTGGGTCATGGGAAATCAATAGCGCCCTCAGCTTCCAAGAAACACCTTCGCAATTGTCAGGAGTGATGGTGTCTTATCTACACCAGCCTTCAAAGCAATTCAGTTTCCCCCAGGGAATCCTGGGACTTGTAGTCCACTGGGGCTCTGTTTGAGGGAGAATGATTAGCACCTTCAGCAAACGGCACCTCCCAGGTGGAAGGCAGCTCGGAGTGTTAAATTGGTGTAAAAACAATGTCAAGGTGTGGATAAGCGGCAGGTCGCCTTATCCAAGGAACTGAACCAGCATCTAAGCAGGCAAGTAGGAGAGAGTGGAGCCATGCCGGCATAGTAGACACAAGAGTACTGTCTGCAATTTGAATAAAGCATCTCTTATTTCCCAGCCTCCAGAGCTGGAAAGGTCTCTTTGGAATGATTTAAGGCTATGTGCAAGAACCTAATTGTTAGCTTGCAAGAACTCTGTGATATGTAATCATAGGAGCAGCCCAAGTCGTTTTGCTGCCTGAGGCAAAGGAAAAGAGGGTGCATTCCCCATTCTGTGCACGAACTCTGACTAGACTGCTAGTTGACTTTTGCTTCAGCACTGGTGATGGAGCAGTCATCCACTGTACCCTAGGGCAACAAACTAGCTTAGGGGCTGCAGGGCAGAACACAAGGCACACAATTCAAAACCCTGTTCTACCCTTAAGAATTTGCTGCCTGAGGCAGCTGCTTCACTCTGCCTCATGGCTATGTGTGCTATATAATAATAATTTATTATTTATACCCCACCCATCTGTCTGGGTTTCCCCAGCCACTCTGGGCGGCTTCCAGTAGAATCTTAAAAAACAATGATTCATCAAATGCTAAAAGCTTCCCTAAACAGGGCTGCCTTCATATGTTTTCTAAAAGTCTGATAGTTGCTTATTTCTTTGACATCTGATGGGAGGGCGTTCCACAGAGCAGGCGCCACTACCGAGAAGGCCCTCTGCCTGCTAAGGTTAACATCAGATTTATTTTTATTGCTGTGAAAAATGCAATAAAGATTTTAAATATTTAAAAAGAGACTTCCGGGTCGGCGCCATCGCCGAATGGCGGGCTCCCTCCGAGCTCCGGAGGGAGCCGGCTTGGCAGGGGCTGGGTCCTACCGCACCGGCGATGCGGGGACCCTTAAAAACCACGGCCAGATTGAGGCCGTGGACATGGAGACTCGGCTGGCACCGTTAGCGCTCTCCCGACTCGTGAAGGAGCCTTTTTAAAGGCTACGGATCGGGTGCCGGGGAGAAGCGTGGTGCTTTGAGTTCTCTGCTATCCCTGCCGAGCGCAGCCGCATGCCATCCGGCGGAGAGCGCTGACTTCTTCTATTGAAAATTCGGCTCTAAAGAAGAACCCGTGAGTAATTGGAATATGGACTAAAAAAAAGGGGGATAAATTTTTAAAATTCGGAGCGAACGGGGGAGGTGGAAAAAAGGAAGTCAGCCTACCCCTAAATTGTAGAAGAGCCAAAACAAAGGACTGGACAACTAAGATCGAGTGTAACCTTATCTTGCCGAATCAGCAACTTCGCGAGGGAAAATTATAAGATTGAGCTGGAGGAGAAAAGTGGAATTGTTTTCAAAAAAGCAACCCCCCCGGAATCCCTGGAGCGATTCGTGAAACTGCCTGGAGAAAAGTGATGGAGGTTTTGACAGCTGTCAAAGAGCTGTCAAAAAGGAAGATTAAAATAGAGACTTTGTTATGAGGACTTTGCCGGTTATATTTGTTACAAATTGAATACAAACTGTTTTAAATATCGGTCAACAAGCTACTTGGTCTGGTGGATGTGATTCTGGAAGGGAACTTTGTTACTGCAATCCACCTAGAGGAGCTGAGGGACATTGCATGTGTTTTTCACAGGAAATGTGAACAGTTGAATGGAACTTTCAATCTCCTGGGAAACTGCAGGAATGGAACACTATTTTGTCTACAGAGGTCTACATACTACAGGAAACAATGGAACTATTTGTTGGAAAATGAAAGGAACATGATGCAATGCTTTGCTCCATGAATAACAAACCTCTGCAGAGACACTAGAAACTTTTGGAAAAAGAACATTTCTGTGGGAGAACAGAGAAATAAAAAGGAGGAGAATGATTGATAAGAACAAGGAAACAACAAGAACTGGACAGAACTGGGGGAACATTTGGGATATTCAGGTTTGACAAGCTTATGGATACAAAATTGGAGTTTTTACTCCTGGATATAAAAACCTGGATAGAAGAAATGGGCCCTTATTTGATAGACTCCTTCTACGATTGGACATCCGTAATTAAAGACTGGCAAAGAACCGGAGGGACATAGTGTAATGTGGGAACTCCAGGAAGATATTAGAAGTGGAGGGATAGGTGAAACGCAAAGGGGAAAGAGGGGAGGGAAAATTGGAATCCAAAGGCTGTAAAATTATTATTCATATTTATCTTATTTTCATCTGTACTATGTTTGAAAGGGGGAAACTCGTGGAAGGGTATAGATCGATCTTAGGGGATGAGAATTTGGATAAATTGGGTTATTGATGAAGAGTGTAATTTGGGGATAAGAATTTGTTGAATTTAATTGCTTATTTGGAAGATTTGGAACACAAGAGGGGGTAGGGAGGGGAAGTCCTAGTTATTGGCAATAGATTGGATTTAATTTGTTTTGATTTGTTTTAATTTGGAAAACTTTAATAAAAATTATTATAAAATAAATAAATAAATAAATATTTAAAAAGAAAGGGATATTTGGGACTCTACTTCTTTTTGTGATGTGTTTTGGGATGTAAGTAGCCACCATACTTTGCATCTCATTCAAGCTTGGGGCAGGCTTTGTTGGTTTTTAAGTTTTGTTGCAGGGAAGTCGCTATGATATACTAAATGCCCCTGCAACATTTGTTGTGACATAGTAACAACATACTATTCATTTACTGTGAATAGTAAAGGTAAAGGGACCCCTGACCATTAGGTCCAGTCACGGATGACTCTGGGGTTGCGGCGCTCATCTCGCTCTATAGGCCAAGGTGCCGGCATTTGTCCGCAGACAGCTTCCGGGTCATGTGGACAGCATTACTAAGCTGCTTCTGGCGAACCAGAGCAGCGCACGGAAACACCGTTTACCTTCCCTCCGGAGCGGTACCTATTTATCTACTTGTACTGGTGTGCTTTCAAACTGCTAGGTTGGCAGGAGCAGGGACCGAGCAATGGGAGCTCATCCTGTCGCAGGGATCTGAACTGCCAACCTTCTGATCGGCAAGTCCTAGGCTCTGTGGTTTCACCCACAGCACCACCCACGTCCCTACCTGTGAATAGGTCTCCTCAAAATTTAGAGCCCCCACCTTCTAACTGAAAATGAATTGATTTAGTTAAAATCATTTGGTGAGGGGAAATTCCTTTGTCATCTTGGAAATGAAATTGGCTAGACCCTCTGTTTCTTGGGAGAGGAGAAGGCGATGCTTCTCGTTTTTCTTTTCAGTGTCACAGAAGGCACAGAGGGAGAACTGAGGCATGCCCTCATCTGTATTTCTCTGCCAATATTGGGATACCTGGAATTCTAAGGTCTTATATATATAAATCATAAATTTACAAGGCAAACACATACATAAGTATATAAACCACATGTCTGAAATAGTACAGGAGAGCAATCCTGAAGCCATTTTGACGCTTCCAGTAAACTCAGATATACTCTCTAGTGAAGAAGGAAATGGGAAAACCTCCCCATTGTCTCTTTGCTCACAAATCCTGTCTTAAGGGCATATCTGTGTATGAATAAGGTGAGGATGTAACCTGGATTCAGGACCAACACGGCTACCTATCAGGAACTAAGTATTTAGCATCTCAAAAGGAATGGCCAGACTGGCCAGGTAAAGCAATCAAGTGACCATTATCAGTATCCTGCCAGACAGGATTTCTGTTGTAGACTGCCCACTGTTATGTATTTCTGCTGTAGCCAACTCCTGTGATGTATGTATGATGTTTTAAGGGGTGTTCTTGAGCTACAGGGCGGGCAATTTCAAAAGCTTATATAAGGGTTTGCACACCATCGTTCTGGGTCCCTCTTGCCTCCTGCGTGTGGTAGTGAGTACCCTGTTGCAACAGTTAATAAAGACCAGGCTTACTAGCTGCTTTGCTTCTCAATATTCTCTGGTTGGCCTCTGTTATTTCCTACCGATAGAGAACCTACGTAAGGACTCTATACAGGCTCATGGATACCCGATAAGGGAAAGGCAGCAGTTTTTTTCTTATAACACTGTCATTGTATAACCAGGTTAAGAAATTCACTGCCACACAACTTGGGGATGGCTTTAGCAAGAATTAGGCAAATTCATGTAGGATAGGTTATCAGTGGTTATTAGCCATGATAATTAAACTGAACCGCCACATTCAGACGATGCATATCTTTGTGTGCCAGATGGAGTGATGAACAGGGTTTGGCCAACTTATGTGGCTTGCCGCTATTGGAAATAGAATATTAGACCATTGCATATTTCTGCATGGGGCGGGGGAAGGGTTGCTATTATAATTGCTCTTTTCCATATGTACATTATTTCATCTGCCTTTGCTTGGCCAACAATGCAATCCTTTTTAAAACAAAACAAAACCCCGAAAGCAAGTATTCTAGACTGAAAGCAATATGGAAGAGCACCCACAAATCAAAAGAAATGTGACAAGGAAAGCTGTTGTGGGCACACTGTAAATCAAACCACTCCTTGGCAGTTGTGATTGTGGATGAGAGGATTCAACTTCAACTCATGGAATTGGAGGGAGATTTTCTGTCCACTGGAAATAAATTATACTGTGAAAACAGGAGCGTATGGAAGATGGGGAGGGGGGGCGTATTCCAAAAAGTGATAGTCCTTGTGGATAGCTATCCATTTCTGCATTTTGTGACAATGTGCACGCCCTACCCTTTGTGAGCAATCTCTTTCTCACACACAAATTCTTGCAGCTGTCTCTTCCTGAGTGCAACCCAGTTACTTATTTATTTACAAGACATACCAGAAAATGAGGGTGGGGTGGACTTGTGGTAGAGTTGGACCCTTCCTCAGGATCCAGCCCAGGTATAAATTTGCATACAATTGAAAACAGCAGATTGTTCAGCACATCTGCACAGGAGGTCTTAGATCTTCCTACCAGTTATGCAGTGCTGTGCGAAGTTTTGCCTAAACCTTGTAATTTAAAAGAAAAAGAGGAGGGAGGAGAGAAAGAAAATCCTCAACAGATGCTCCCTATTAAAAATTTCAATTATGTGCCTGAGCCCCTTCTGGAACAGCAAAGAATAGAATGTACCTCTTATCTCCCAACATAGACTGCATTCCAGTTTTTATCGGGGATCTTAGGCTCAAGAGATCATCTGTGGCTGTTAATCTGGTAACATTAAAATCCTCTAATAACAGCATGCTGGAGTGAGAGATAGCTGAGGACTCTGTTGAAAGGCGCACTCTGATTTCAGATACATTTCCACATCCCTGCCTGCCCTTTGCCTTTTTCTTTCTTGATCAGGCAGAGGATTTATCTGAAACATTAAAGAATGCCCCAAATGCAAGAAGTTGGAACTGTAGTCTGAGTTATTCAAACCAAAGTTACTCAAACATTGCATTTTTAGTTCCAGTCACAACAAAAGCGGGCAGTGCCACAATATACAGTGAAGCTGACCAATTACAAAAAGTGTTTATGTGTGTGTACACACACACACACACACACACACACACACACCTAGCATTAGTTCTTGTCAGCTGCAGGAGGTTTCAGGCAGTTTTTTCCCCCTTATGTTCCTCCCAAAAGAGAATTGCTGACAATCTGTCTCCTGAAGAAGTCTCTGCAATCTCAGGCATACATATTCAGAAGTCAATCTTATTGCATTAATAGGATTTCCTTCGGAGTAAAAATATTTAGGATTGGGGCGTCTTACATACACATTTGAGCAAATGTCAATCATTATAGTGGTTATGACACAACATACCAAATTCTGTTTCAGTTGGGAGTGTGTGAGAGATTTGGATGAATTTTGAATCCTGAGGCAAAGTGAGGTCCGATGGATTTGGGACTTGTCAGAGGTGAAGCAGGTTTACTACAAGGTGGCACTAGTTGAAGGAGGGACCTCTGAAGGGGATGTTAACAACAAAGTAGGAAGAAATTTATAGTTTTTTTTTACATCAAATGAATGTATAAAAAGAGGGGGGGGGGTCTTCCACGGATCTGTATTGGGACTGGTGCTTTTAAACTTGTTTACAAGTGACCTCTACAATTCTATGATTCTATGATCTAAGGTTAGAGGTAAACAATGAGGTGGCCAACACTGTTTAGAGTAGCATAAGGCCAAAAAAAAAAAGCCAAAAGGCTCCAAAAAAGATCTCTCCAAAATGGGGAAATGGGCAATTAAATGGCAAATGTTGCTCAGTGGTGATGCTGGCAGTGATTGATCAAGAAAGGTCATGGTGGACAGCTCAATGAAAATATTGACCCAGTGTCTGACAGCTATGAAAATACTAATTCCATGTTGCGGATCCTTAGAAAAAATAGAACTGTTGATATAGAAATCTGTGGTACGACCACATTTGGAATACTGAGTACAGTGGCTGCATTTTTTTTTTTAAGGGGGAGAAAGGATATTGTAGAATTGTCAGTGGGCTGGAGTCCACTGGGTTGTTGCTGGCTTTGTTTAGGGGAAAAATGCAAGTAATGGGCAACTTGCAGGAGGTGTAAAAATTAACGCATTATGTTGAAGATATGGATTGAGACATAATTCTTCTCTCATAACACTACAATCCGGGGTCCCCCATTGAAGCTGAATTGACAGAACAGACAAAAGGAAGTACTTTTTCAGAACATACATAGATAAATGGTAGCATGCTCTACTGCAGGATGTGGTGATGGCTACCAGTCTAAATAGCTTTAAAAGGGCCATGGGGCAGACATATTCATAGAGAATAAGCCAATATGTAGTTGCTAGTCGTGAGGGGCATATGCTACCTCGAGGATCAGGGACTGCATGTTTCTGAATTCCAGTTGCCAGGGAACAACAGCTAGAGAGGCTGATTTCTTTCATGTTGTTGTTGTTGGCTTCCATAGGCATCTTGACCACTGTGAGAAACAGGATGCTGGACTATAGGGCATTGGTCTGATCCAGGAGGCATGTTCTTTATCCTCCACATCCACATATAACACCAGTCCTGAAAGACCTATATTGGCTCCCAGTAAATTTCCGGGCACAATTCAAAGTGTTGGTGCTGACTTTTAAGGCCCTAAATGGCCTTGGCCCTGTATACCTGAAGGAACTTCTCTACCCCCATTGTTCGGCCTGGACACTGAGATCCAGCACCGAGGGCCTTCTAGTGGTTCCCTCACTGTAAGAAGTGAAGCTACAAGGAACTGGGCAGAGGGCCTTCTCAGTAGTGGCACCCACCCTGTGGAACCCTTTTGCATCAGATGTCAAGGATATGAGCAACCTTTAGAAGACATCTGAAGGCAGCCCTGTATAGGGAAGCTTTTTAATGTTTTATTATGTTTTCATATACATAGGAAGTTGCCAAGAGTGGCTGGGGCAACCCAGTCAGATGGACAGGGTAGAAATAATAAAATTATTTATATTATATTATATTATTATATTATATTATATTATATTATATTATATTATTATATTATAATATTATAGATTACCAGAGGCTGGATATCCATCACCTCTGTCTTGCTAGGAAGATTCCAGAGACATCATCTGACTGGTGCTGGAAACGACTGATGGACTAGATGGAACTTGGTCTGCTCTCACAAGCCAGTTCTTACATTTGTGCAACTTGGAAAGTAATCTACACCAGGTATATTTAAGAAAGAGAAATATTTGTCCCAAAGTTAATATTCCATTTTAAAAGAAATCCTAGTAAGTGAATGTAGCTTAGCGTTAAGAAAACACTAGGTGGAAAGTGTTAAGAAGCCTTAACTGAAGATTTCAGTCTTCTACTGTGCTTGTAATACAATCTCTAGGCAATACAGTGTGAGACTTGATGTAGATAAATGGATCAGCCTACCAGTGATAAGAAGTGTCAGTCATTTAATTCCTCAGGAGCAAAATAAATGTGCGATTTCAGATGTCATGCTGTGGACATACAATTACTATTCCTGTTACCAGCCTTTCTACAATAAACTGCATTATGCCCTATGAATTAATATGGTCCTGCACAGTATCTCTTAACAGTGTGAAGCAGATAAGCTGAAAGCACATTTAACACATTTGTATGTGTTCTACTGTACACATATTGTACTTTTTTATGCCATTATATAGAATACAACTGTGCTTTAAGGAAGATTACAAAACTGTTCTGTAAATGAAGTTGTATATGTAGCGAACATTCAGTGAAAGGACTAATCCTGTTCCATTTTAGGTCAGAAGCAAAATTCCCATGATTGTAACAGAGGCAGAAAAGGGCACTGAAATTCCTTATCAGAAATGATATGTCTGAAGCCTTTCCTGCTTCACAGAGGCAAGAAAAAGCCTGGCAAGTAGAAGATATGCTGTAGCTCCTCGCAATTTTTTGCCAAGAAAGAGACACTGCAATCACTAGATGCAATGTTCAAAGATGCAAGTGATTTGTATTTGCAAGATACTTTGACAACTTATATGATAAAGTTAAATCCCATTTCTTCACCCAGTATAATTGTTATGGATCAAATGCATAGTAGGGGCTACTCTTGGATCCAGCTCTTTGCCAGTTTAGGTGATGATCCATCTACAACATTATATTTGTAGCAATAGCCTGGCTTCAATGAGTTGGTAATCTCCCATCCGGATTACTGTGCAGACTATGAAGAGATAGAAAAAGCCTCTTCAAAATGGGTTACTAGGCATCAAGATAGCGAGTAAGGTAAGTGGAATCGTAGAATTGTAGAGTTGGAAGGGACCACGAGGGAACATCTAGTCCAACTCCCTGCTGTGTAGGAATCTTTTTGCCAAACATGGGGCTCAAACCCATGACCCTGATTGCCTTCATTTAATGGACAGGATGGCCCGCAGACAGCTTCCAGGTCCTATGGCCAGCATGACTAAGCCGCTTCTGGCGAACCAGAGCAGCGCACGGAAACGCCGTTTACCTTCCTCCCGGAGTGGTACCTATTTATCTACTTGCACTTTGACATGCTTTCGAACTGCTAGGTTGGCAGGAGCAGGGACCGAGCAACGGGAGCTCACCCCGTCGCAGGGATTTAAACCGCCGACCTTCTGATTGGCGAGTCCTAGGCTCTGTGGTTTAACCCACAGTGCCACCCTTAGAGACTAACTAAGTTTGTTTTTGGTATGAGCTTTCGTGTGCATGCACACGAAGAAGTATCTGAAAAAGTGTGCATGCACACGAAAGCTCATACCAATAGCAAACTTAGTTGGCCTCTAGAGGTGCTACTGGAATGAATTTTTTTTATTTTGTTAGGAAAGGAAACTCAGCCTATAGCAACTGTGGAAAAAGCAAATGCCCAGGTAGTAATTATTAGGAAAGGGATTGAGGATAAAACGAACAGCATCATAATATCTTAATACAAATCTATGGTGCAACCATACTTGGAATACAGTGTGTAAGAACTGTGGTTGCTCCATTAAAAAAAAAAAAAAATGTTAGAGCTTGGAAATGTACAGAAAAAAGCACTAAAATCAAGTGCCGGGAACATGTAAATAACTGAGTAAAGAAGAAGAAGCTAACGGGACATGCTGCATAGGCATTTTTCTCCCTCTCTAATAATAATAATAATAATAATAATAATAATAATAATAATAATAATAATAATTTATTTATACCCTGCCCATCTGGCTGGGTCCCCCCAGCCACCCTGGGCGGCTTCCAACAAAACACTAAAATACAATAACCTATTAAACATTAAAAGCTTCCCTAAACAGAGCTGCCTTTAGATGTCTTCTAAAGGTTTGGTAGTTATTTTTCTCTTTGACATCTGGTGGGAGGGCGTTCCACAGGGCGGGTGCCACTACCGAGAAGGCCCTCTGCCTGGTTCCCTGTAACTTGGCCTCTCGCAGTGAGGGAACCGCCAGAACGCCTTCGGAGTTGGACCTCAGTGTCCGGGCAAAACGATGGGGGAGGAGACGCTCCTTCAGATATACTGGACCGAGGCCGTTTAGGGCTTTAAAGGTCAGCACCAACACTTTGAATTGTGCTCGGAAACGTACTGGGAGCCAATTTAGGTCTTTCAAGACCGGTGTAATATGGTCTCGGCGGCCGCTCCCAGTCACCAGTCTAGCTGCCGCATTCTGGATTAACTGTAGTCACCTTCAAAGGTAGCCCCACATAATGTTAGAACTCAGGGTCGTCTCAAATAAAATTTGTGGGGGGTAGATTCTGCACAGAAAAAAGAAAAGGCATTTCTTCACATAGTTTCTGGGACTTACTGCTACAGGGTACGGCAGTGGCCACTCGGATAGCTTTAAATGGCAGTTGAACAAACTCATTCAGAGGCCCCCAAATAACAGCTGCCAGGGGATGATCTGCTTTTGGGGAAGGCATCTGGGTGGCCAATGTAAAACAGGAAGCTAGACTAGACAGGCTCTTTTTAAAATACAGATCTTTCGAAATATGCAGGCTTTGTACAGTACATTGAATTCTATGAGCTCCTGTACCTTCCTGGGACTGTCTCTGTTCAAACTGACTTCAATAACAGAACGTTCCACAAGGAGCCACAGAGACCATGCACCAGTGATAAATTCATATCTAGTCTTCTTCGGTTGAGACGCAGGAAGGAGGAACATCCCCACAAGCATAATAGCCATGGTTTGTGCTTTATTTTGTTTTCTATCATGAACTGTAGGTCTCTCCCACTTACACTAATGAATGGACTGAACACTGTTACATCGCTTTATAGTGCAGCTGCTGTTAAATGTTTAGATCTACTGTGCTTTGTATAAAATGTAAAATAATGTTCAGATCTACTGTGCTTTGTATAAAGTGTCATTGTGAGTTTAAAAGTAAGTCCATTCATCTGAAGGAATCCTTACCCAAATGCTATGTAACGCCGTCCCAAGATTGCAATAATCTTTTGAAAAAATATATATATTAGATGTTTCGCAAAAGAGCAATGTTATAAAGAAAGCACAATGATGACTTTGCTTGTGGGAATATTGTTTTAAGGTACAGAAAATTAAGAGTACTTCCTGTTCAGAGCAGGGGTTTTTTTGTTGTTGCAACTGCTGGGGTTCCTATTCAGCAAGTGCAACAAGAAGGCTGCAATTCTTACAGAAGGTATGTTCAAGGGTAGGAGAAAACCAAGTATACAGCTGGAGGTGTCTTTGAGGTTCCTCCTGCAACTGCCTGCATGGCTGAATAGGCAAGCTGCTTTTCCCTTTGAAATCAGCTTGCTTATTTGGATATGTGAGTGCCTGCAGTAAATGCTAAAGAGACACCCCTGCAGGCAGACATGTGCACATAGCCCTGCCAGACTGCTGCCTAACCAAACAACAAAGTGGGGTTTATGTACAAATTGCATCTTTGAGAAAAATCGCACCAAACTATTTTTTTTTTTTTAAAAATGTTGTTTTCAGTATTCTGTTTATAGCGAAGAACAACACATAAAGAAACATCTTTATTTACCGTATTTTTCACTCTATAGGACACACTTTTCCCCCTCCAAAAATTAAGGGGAAATGTGTCTGCGTCCTATGGAGCGAATGCAGGCTCCTTGGCTTCAGCAAAAGGAACCCGAAGCCTCCGGAGCGCAGTGGGAACTCGTGGTGCACTCCAAAGGCTTCAGGGATAGCCGCCTGAAGCCTTCGGAACACAGCGGGAGGTCCCGCTGCGCTCCGGAGGCTTCGGGTTCCTTTTGCTGAAGCTGGGAGAGCAAGACTCTCCTGGCTTCAGCAGAGAGGGAGAGCTGCACAGCGCCCCTTCAGCCAAGCAGGAGGAGAAATGGAAGGGGCTCCATTTCTGCTGCCGCTTCGCTGAAGGGGCACTGAGCAGAGAGGGGGAGAATTTTTTTCCCCTTGTTCTCCCCCTCTAAAACAAGGTGCCTCCTATGGTTGGGTGTGTCCTATAGAGTGAAAACTACAGTAACTGAAACTGTAGGATAGTGGGAGACAGCAGTGGATGAAGTCAGGGCCAGCCCCAGGGTGAGGCAGCATGAGAAAGCTGGCTCAGGTAGCTGATGCTGAGAGGGAGGGAGAAGACAGAGCTCTGAGTGCCCTGTAGGCTGCCCTGTAAAATTCAGCAGGGTAGCCTGCTGCCCTCAAGTGCAGTGCAGGATAGTGTCCTTTCAGTAGTAAGGGTGTAAGATGCAACTGCTAGTCTATTTGGCTTCTGTGGGTGCCTTGGGGGAGGTAGCCATCTTGTCCTTTGCCGCAGGCAATGATAGGTCGTGAGGTGGCCCTAGATGAAGTGGTGGAGTGGCAGCTGAGTTGCTGCTGTTTTCCTGAGCAGGAGTGGCAGGGAGGTCTGTGCGGTGCAAATGAACGGGAAGCATTGGATAGGCTCTGCTGGTGCATTTGCACTTCCACTAATCTCCCCAGTCCCACTCCATAAGCAGCAGCAACTCAGCTGCCTGGAGGTCAGGTGAGCGTTGCTGCCCCATCATGGCATCATCGGCTGGTGCAGGAAGAAATCTTACAGTGAAAGCCCTCAGTCAAATGTGCGCTGAAGCTCTGTGTGAGCGGAGGCTACCCCTCTCACTGCCACATGGGCAAGGCCATTGCATGCGCAGAGGTGTCGGGCAATCCCCACTTACACAGATTTTCATATGTGCACAAAAACACCTAGATATGGTATTGAGGAGAGTGCAGATACTAAATTCAGAACTGAGACTTTGTTTGATTTTTTACACAAAGCATTTAAAAGTTTCTATCCTTGTTTTAGATTAAATTAGCATAAAGCATCCATAATTTTGCAAGGTGGGGAATGTGAAGGGCTTTGAAATCGCCGTTAGGGACTACAGTTAAATTATCATTAGCATTTTCGAAAAATGTAGGAGGCTGCATGTGTTCCAGATTCTTTTTTTGAATTAATGTTGCCAAAGCTTCTGAAATATATGTACTTTCCTCCCATGGTTTTACTTGTAACACTTGCAAGTCTAGCAGTTAAGTTAATCAAAGGCTACATTTATTTACAGCTCCCTTGCATCCTAGAAATATGCCAAATTCATGAAACCTATCACCACAATTATGCTCAGGCTAATGAAAATTGGATATATTGCAGAAGCTGGTGGGTTTCTTTTGCCAAGATATTCTCAAGACTTTTTATGCAATTACAACCTTACCCGTAGGCAACTCTCAGTATCTCAAAACAAATGAATAATAAAAAGTCTAGCAAGAGAATGCCAAAAATATTTGTTATTGTCTCCAAATTTGCTACTGCATAGACTTGTCCCATACAGACAGCAGGTTTGATAATAATGTCATCAAATCCATGAAAATAAAAGGAAAAAAACTCAGTAGAAACGGCTTCACAATTAAGCCCCAACTGTGTCTGCAATGTGCAACAATGATTCAAATTTGCAATATGCCACTTGATGCCTTAGAATGTGGAACATGATGAGATTAAAGGAGAAATCCTAAACATGGAAAGCCAGTGTAATTTATGCTGCTTTAATTTACACCAGATCCAAGCTCTGTTCAGGAGCAGGACTAAGCCTAAGCCTTTAAAATACTGTTTGAGGTACACCACCATTTTTTTGCCAGTGTATCTCCTGCGCAATGTAGCCCCTTCCCCAGGAATGCCCATTTTTCAGGGTTTACACTGGTGTAAATTCTGCTGGTCTTGGCTGATGTGGCTTAGCCCCACCTGAGCCAGGATGAAGAAGTTACACTGATGTATCTCTGGCTTAGCTGGGGTTGCAAACTTGCCAGCTGGGCCAGAGATCTCGCTCATCTTGGCAGATCTAGGGTTGGGATTCTGCTCTAAGCCAATTATAGAAAATGCACACAGAATGCACAATTCTTTGGGATTGCATTTTGAAAATAATGTGTCAGCTATTTCTGTGTAGGTAAAGCATGGTCTGCAGAGGTACCCACAGAAGTAAAGGTGCAGATTATACACATTCCTAATTGTGATAGTGCTATATAAGTGGATTAGTAAAGGTAAAGGGACCCCTGACAGTTAGGTTCAGTCGCAGACGACTCTGGGGCTCTGGCGCTCATCTCGCTTTACTGGCCGAGGGAGCCGGCTTTTGTCCGCAGACAGATTTTTCCGGGTCATGTGGCCAGCATGACTACGCCGCTTCTGGTGAACCAGAGCAGCATACGGAAACACCATTTACCTTCCTGCTGGAGCAGTACCTATTTATCTACTTGCACTTTGACGTGCTTTCGAACTGCTAGGTTGACAGGAGCAGGGACCGAGCAACGGGAGCTCACCCCGTCGCGGGGATTCGAACCCACACATAAATAAGTCATGATAAAATTAAAGATTAATAAACATCTCCTAAACTAATGTATAAACACAAGAACGTTGTCATTTTGTTCTGCTGAATTATTCCTTTAATATTGCATTGATGTTATTAGCTGTATTCCACACAAACATAAATTATAAACTTAAACTCTGTAAGCAAAACCACGTGTGCGTGAGATTCATCTTCAACCAGAATATGCCCTTCAAAACGGTACTTGGTATAAATGAATCCTTCTCAAAACATACCTGGCTATAGTTCTGTATCGCAGCTCTGGCTTGACTGCTGCGGGCTGGAAGCTGTGAGGCTGCTGAATCACCGAGGGCAAGGGTCTGGTTGCTATGGTAGCTAGATGGATACTGGAAAGACCCTTCGGGTTTGGAATTGAGCTGAAGTGCACTCTGGGATAGAAGGTTGGGCCCTGTGTTGAAAGCAATTTGGAGCAGTCAGTGAGCACCACAACGGAGAGAAAGAATGCATTTATCACATTTGATTCCTGCTTTCTGCAGCTTGTCATTTCGGCAATAAGATCGGGTCCTGTAATTTAAAGTGGCACTTATTACTTAAACATCATTATTTTGTCTTTCTCAAGAAGAGCACAGTATGTTGAGCAACTAAAAAGTGTTACTTCATTGAACTTAATGGAGGGGGGGGAGGGGAAAAAACCTAACCTCATTTTGCGACATGAAATAGACTGGGCAGGGCAGAACGAAGCACTGCAAGAAATAGGAGACTGCTGCTGAAAGTACTGTAGCAGGCAGCCCAGTACCAAGTTCTCCCTCCTGCTCTGTTCCACACTTTCATTTGATTGCATTCTGCTTCCCCTCTTTTCTGACACCATCACAACCCTAGCAGCCAGTGGTGTGGAATGAGGGTAGGAAAATGCACATTATGGCTGCATTCACAACATTCCCACGTTGCATTTTACTTTTCTAGTTTCGTGCCAGCCTTCCTCAGCCTAGATATTTTGAACTGCAACTCCCATAATCCCTGACCAACAAACCAATGTTAGAGATGGAGTGCTGGGTGGGCTACATGAACAATCAGTATGATCTAGCAAGGTTTCTCGTATGACTTAATCCTCCATCTCAATTGCCAAAGATTCTGTTAGCATGGAAAATCATGCCACATTCTTTGCTGGACCACCAAACCACAGCATTCTGAGCGAGATCTCAAGAACTAGTGTCCCATAGAGGCTCAGAAATGGACTACAAAGTCCTTGATTCAAATGTTGTCTATGCCGCAAACTCATCAGATGCTTTTAGGCAAGCCATATTACCCTTAGCCTAACTGGAATCTGAGAATCCAAACATGAATTTAGCTGTTACTGAGATAATGTTCATGAAAATATCGGAATCCTCTAAGGTGCTATAGAAACGCCAAGCATTATTATTTATTAGTGTTTTTATTAACCACCTCCTCCTTTTATTCTGCCCTTGAGAAAATGGGTTCAACTGTTAACTTCGTCTGAGGAGTGAAGCTCAGCACCCCAGAATTAATTTTCCCTATTTTCTTCTTCTCCTCATTGTATATATTATTATTTTTATTTCGATTATGGTAAGGTTTATCTTTTCTTCCTTTTCTGTTCCTTTTATATATATATATATATAAAAGCCAGGCTTTTTACTCAGATGGTAATGACAATGTAATGTCAGGTTATTTACATGATACCATATCATTACCAGATAAATGCACGATTAATTTGGTCCTCTAAATTACACTGCTTCTTATGCAGTAATTACTTTTAGATTTACTAAGCCTAATTACACAATAATCTGCTGAAGCTTGTAGCATATCTGAACACTCCATGTTATTTACTTGACTGGTACATGGTTCCTCCTGTGTGTGTGTGCATGCTATATGTTTCATTGCATTTCAATATGTATATTTATATTTCATTATATATGTTCATACAAATATTTCTGTTCTTTTAAATGATTGGGGGGGATTGATAGGGGCAGAAAGGTATAGAAGAAGAAAAAGCAAGACAGTGGAAGAAGAGACACAAATACAATCTGCCTAGGGAGCTGTTTTACTGCTGGGGTATTGCTTGGGCCAGGCTTGTTTTGGTATCTTTATTTTGTATCTTTGTTGTGATTTATGTGGAAATTGTTCAATTTGGTTTTGTACTTTTTGGTGTTTTATTTGTTGTTTATGACTAGGTTTCCTGTGTGTTAAGTTGTGGGTGAACATATCAGACAACACAGTGATTCTTCAAACAGCTCTTGTTTATTCACAGGCCAGAACAGAACTGAACTGAAGGGTTCAGTCAGCCTGCTTATATAGAGGTCCAGTACAACGTAACTGTAACAATTTTCTAAAACTATCCAATCACTGAATGTCACTTTCGATCCCTTATTTGCATAACTATCTACAGTATCCCCCTGCTGGCCCAGGGTGAGAACTTCAGTACATAACACTGTGTGTGTTTTTGTATTGTGGTAACATTTTCATGTTGTAAGGTGCCTTGAGCATGGTTTTAACCGTGGGAATGCAGCATACAAAGAAAATGATATGGAACATGCTAAAGTATAACTGATGACTCTCATTGCAAGCACTCTTTAAAGTGAAATGCATCATGCTGAAGTCCTGGAAAATGGATGGACTCTTGCTCTACCCATTTGTTTCTGGCAATGGATGCCTGGAGCAAGAGGAGATCTTCCCTTGAGATCTTCCAGAAAACCTGATCTGAAAATGGGAAGATATATCAAAATAGATAAACTTCACATGCACATTGCGTATAGTATCCCAAATTCCAAGCGGTGTCTTAAAAACTAATATGTATGTCATTTCTTTTTTTTCCTTTTAAATAAGACAGCATTATCACAGTCATTCTTTATTCTTGTAGGAATGTTGTGGGGATAATGGGAGATAGTTTACCATAAAAGGGAGGGAATGGAAAGTAAGTGTTAAAACATAAACAAACCCTGATTTAATTAAAAAGTTTAGTGGACATTACAAAGTCCAAGTGGTCCGTGTGTGTGTGTGTGTGTGTGTGTGTGTGTGTGAATAGTTTACTGTGAGCTTACCCACTTTGCTCCTCCCTCTTAGTAGATGGAGGAAGCAAATCGCCATCACTAGCATAGCATTATGTCCCAACCAGGGACCATCATTTGTCTCATTCCTAACTATATTCTGTAGTCAAAGTTTGTTCTTGATCATGGCTTGGAAAACAAAAACACAATCTCCAGTTAAGTGTGGTTTATTTTCTCTACGCTGCAGTGAGGAGGAGCAAAAAGAGCCCAGATCAGCACATTCAGGATAAACCATTTATAATGATTCACCATATTGGGCCAATCTGTCTATACTGCATGGCCCTTCTCCTTCCTCACCACACCCCAAGGGCACACAAACACATTTGAGGCTTTTCTGTCTATGTGAGCACTTCCTGTGCTTATTCCAGAGATAGGGACAAAAAGCAGGTATTGTATGGCAAGTTCTACAGGAGCTCTGTGTGAGACTGAGCTATATTTAAAACCCCCTGTTTGCAAGCTACTAAGTAGTCTCTTTAAAGAAAACAGACCATGGAGGATGTTTAGAGCAGTCATCTTATATGATTCACCTGTCAGGAACCCTTCCAGAGCTGGCTCACTACAGAAAAGCTTCAAGAATGATTTATTGTTACTGCTGCCTGCCATTCCCTTCACTCTTTTCTGCTATGCCACTTAGGAGTTACATAGGGCATGGAGGTGGGACTGGGAAATCTTCTGAAGACATTATCCATTAATAATAATAATAATAATAATAATAATAATAATAATAATAATAATAATAATAAATTATTTATACCCCACCCTCCCCTGCCAGAGCTGGGCTCAGGGCGGCTAACACCAATAAAATTACACTAAACACATAATGGGGGGGGGAGGGGAAAAAAACCAATTTAAAATAAAGGTTAAAATTTTAAAAGTAGCCCATAGATCAAAACCATAAGGGGAGGGAAACATAAGGGTCAGGCTGAGTCCAAACCAAAGGCCAGGCGGAACAGCTGTGTCTTGCAGGCCCTGCAGAAAGATGTCAAGTCCCGCAGAGCCCTAGTCTCTTGTGACAGAGCATTCCACCAAGTTGGGGCCACTACTGAAAAGGCCCTGGCCCTAATTGAAGGTTGGTGATGCCCTGCTCCCCCATTTTGTTGTTGGCGATTGCCTCCTATTGATTCAAATAAACAGGGGATCTCTGAGTTTGTTCTTCCCTGAAGGAATGGTGATGGGGAGAGGCAGAACGGACTGTGTAAGATAAAAGATCTGCTTCTGATCTCTTCCAAGGACAATCACAAGGAGGGACAAATATATCTGCATAGCTCTTTAAACAGATTTCTATATAATTCTCCCAGTTTTAGCTTTAGGTAAAGGTAAAGGGACCCCTGACCATTAGGTCCAGTCGTGACCGACTCTGGGGTTGCGGCGCTCATCTCACTTTATTGGCCGAGGGAGCCGGCGTATGTGGTCATGTGGCCAGCATAACTAAGCCACTTCTGGCGAACTAGAGTAGCGCACGGAAACACCATTTACCTTCCCGCCAGAGTGGTACCTATTTATCTACTTGCACTTTGACATGCTTTTGAACTGCTAGGTTGGCAGGAGCAGCGACCGAGCAATGGGAGCTCACCCCGTCGTGGGGATTCGAACCACCGACCTTCTGATCGGCAAGTCCTAGGCTCTGTGGTTTAACCCACAGCGCCACCCGGTGGTCGGTGGACCCCAGGGCGTCCGCATAACCTACCCAGCCGGTCCATGGCACATACCTATCAACTTTCTAGAGCATCCCATTTTGAGGGGTCATGGTCTTGTGTGAAAGAACAGCGCCCAAAAATGCATGAGATCATGGCCGGACGCAGCTTTCGTATGAGATTGCATTGCCCCAAAACACACATTTTGGGGCGCCATGTTGTGCTCGTGGGAAGCTGGTAATAATGTTTCTGCGACTCAAACAGAATGTCAGTCCAACAAACTTAAAACTTAATTGTACCCAAGGAATCCAGATAGATGATAAGTATATTGTGTAGATAATTTGAAGTGGTCTTTGTTGACACACACACTCACACTCACACTCACCACTGTATGAAACAGCATTTTATAACAACTGAAAAACATAAAACCAGACAGTAAAATAGGTAGAAAGTTAAAAACAAGTTAAAAGCAAAAAGAAATTAAAAACAAAAATCAACAGACTGTGTGTGGGGGTCTACCCTTAATTGCCTGCAGAGGCCTGGTGGAATATAAAAGTTTTCAGCAGCCGTTTAAAAGTTGGTGTGGAATGCACCCACTGGGTAGCAATGAATTTTGCGTATCTGCACAGTTTGTGTCAAGGGACACCAGTGCTTAGCTCAGGGAGCCATTTCAGCTGCATGAAATGATGATAAAAGCAACGACAACAATGGTGTCTTTGAGCTTCTGCAGAGTGCCTTCCTGCTATCGCTGGAAACCATAACCAGCCTGGAAGAGCTTCTAGACAAAGACCGTGGCTGAACCCAAACATTTCTCTCTGTCTCTCTCACGAAACGCTGTAATCAAGATTTAGAAAACAAAAGGGAAGAACTAATGCACAAAGGCGAACGAATGCCTCAGACATATTCCATGTGACTTTAATTAGAGCATTATATGTGTTAAGCAACCCCCACGGAGCAGTCTGTCAAGATCAACAGCACAAGGTTACCCTGAAACCTTTGCTGGATTATGAGAAGGAAATAACTCTCACTGATTAACAGACTGCTAGCTCAAAAGATGCCAGATTTAATCTTATTCTACCCTTTCAACCATCTGACAGGTGGTTATTTTTTAAAAATGAGAGAACATGGACTGAATTGGCTTTTTACACATCTAACGATGCAGATGCGGGCCTTTTGTTGTGCAGCCTTTTTAATTCGTTCAGAGGAAGCGACAGGTAGAAGAAAAACATAATAAAAATCAAGACCAAATGCTTTTTCAGACGCAAACATCTGCTTTGTTAGAGATTCTACAATAGAGATGGTTTTTGGAGTGTATTCACTGGGGAATTGCTGAAAGCACTCTATTAAACGGAGAGGCGAGTTGAAATGACTTAATAAAGTTTTGTATTGTACATATGCTGATTCCTTTCATTAAAATCAAATATGCCAGGCATCTGTTATAATAACTATCGCTTTAGAGGATCACGTATTCCCATAAGATGGCTTTAATTCTTACTTTAAAGCAGAGTTTGAAAGAGCTGGACCCCAGAACTTGTTCCCTGTATCATCAGTTCACCATGTGTATGCAAATAGCCAGAGAAAGTCCTTTGTTATCCATAAGATTCCTCAAACTTTAAATTTATTGGCAGGGGGAAAACCCCTCAATATTTTAAGAGCTACTTCATAGGTGAGTTTCTGTATATACATAAAAATGAAATGTTTGCATTCAGCGAGAAGGTGTGTATCAGCTAACATATGTATTACACAAATATGTGCACCCGCTAATATGCAAAAATCTCCTTTCTGATTGAACGTTTTACTGCAGTAGTTGTACCACAGCAGCCTGTTGCATAAAGGGAAAAGTTCTGTGCTGAACAGGGTGAGCTGAAAATGCACAATACATCTCTTCCTAGCCACTAATTTGAGCGATTATGTTTGGATAAACCATGGGCAATGGAAGAACATGGATGAAATAAACCACCTAGCACACCAGCGTCAACCTCAGGTAAGTTACCATGGGGCAGTAAATGTAGTTAAGAAACATCATCTCAAGAGTTAGTAATATTTTAAAATTGCTCATTTTATAAGTCAAATGTAAGCCATACACATATATTTTCATTTTAAGTTATACATATACATTCCACACATACCTGAACTTACAATTAAAAATACAAAGACAATTATTTACATGCAGAATTCCCCCACCCCCATGTTTAAACAGAATTACTTCTGTGGAAAACCAGAATATCTTAATCTACTTTGTGAGTTCCAAATGTCTATATTTAGCTTGAGGAAAGCTCAGCTACAGTTCCCTGATCATAAGGAAAATGTTGTGGCAAATAATTGTGCAACTTGCAGACATGAATTAGGAAAATGATGTCAGTCATCACCCAGTGATTATGCCAAAGTCTGCCTCCTCACACTGCCCCATTTTGTGACTAGCTCTGCCCCATATCTCACTTTTGTGACTGGTAGGCCTCAGACACCTCATGTGGGCCCTAGGGATAGAAAGGTTTAGAAGCCCTATATAGGGTACCGTATACTGAAAGCCCAATTCACTTTCTGAGGCAGGTAAAATGTCAAGCATCTAAATATTTTTTAAAACCAGAAGCTGGTTCCTAAACGTTTGATGTTAGTAAACATTACATGTTTTCCCCATCTCTCCACATTTCTACCAAAGGCTACCTGCGCATAAAATAACCCCATGCTGTTTTCATCTGTATTGTGAAAGCAGCTCTAAAACAGCTTGGAGATTGTTATCCACACACACATAGAGTGGGGTAGGAGAAAGGCAATTGCTCACTGAATACTGCCGGTTTTCAGAAATGACAGATAAAATAAGAACATCATAATGGCCCAGTATCCTTTCATCCTAAAAACATATCATCTTCTGTGCAGACTGGGTTTTAATTTAGGGTAGGACACAATGAAAGGAACATTCTTTAGAAACTTACTTTCGGTAGTTGAATAGTCCTGTGGATCAAGTATTCCAGACTCTTGCAGAGATCTAATACAGGAGTCAACAAGTTCAAGACCTGTTGTGAGCTCATCTTCTATATCCTTCTGACCATCTGTAACAAAATATTGTTTTAAACATTTAAATAATCTAAAATACAGGGAAAGTGAAGGTAGGCTTATTAAGCAAAAGCTATTGGGTATTTGTAATGCTAGTCTGCAATGATCTTTACACTGCTGTCCACAATCAAGTACTGAAGAGGCTAATGGGACGCGAGTGACACTGTGGTCGAAACCACTGAGCCTCTTGGGCTTGCCGATCAGAAGGTCAGTAGTTCAAATCCCCACAACAGGGTGAGCTCCTGTTCCTCTGTCCCAGTCCCTGCCAACCTAGGAGTTTGAAAGCACGCAGTGCAAGTAGATAAATAGATACTGCTGTGGCAGGAAGGTAAACGGTGTTTCCGTACGCTCTGTTTTCCATCACAGTGTTTTGTTGCGCCAGAAGCGGTTAAGTCATGCTGGTCACATGACCCGGAAAGCTGTGGACAAACGCCGGCTCCCTTGGCCTGAAAACAAGATGAGCACCGTAACCCCATAGTCGCCTTTGACTGGGCTTAACCATCCAGGGGTCCTTTACCATTACATTTTTAGTGAAGAGGCAAACTTAATGCCAATAATGTTTACGTGCTGGATGATGGCCAACATTCCTCTGGGAATGTTATGTGTCATATAATATTTTGCTCTTCCATTTATTTCAATATGTGCTTTCTCAAGAGGTAATAACTAAATGATAATTTTCTCTCTCTTTTTTCCCAAATTGCACTTTAGCATATATACTTTTTCACATATAACAGCTGGACAATAAATGAGTTCTTCCGGTGTGGTGCTTGACACCCAGTGTTTGTCTCTCAGCCAGCTGGGTCTCAGCTGAGCCAGGATGGGGGAGATAGGCTACCGTATCTCTGGCTCCACCAAGTTTGAGGAAGTTAAGCCAATGTTTATGTTATGGTTGTGTCAGGGACCTCGTGGTTCAGCCAGAGATCTGCAGGATCCTAAACTGCTAATTGTGGTGGATCTTGCTATAGGATCGCTCCTCCAATAAATAAATAAATATAAACAATGAAACAATTCTGGTCAGTTAGGGAGACTGTACATTCCAAATTTAAAATCGTATTGAAAATACTGAATCCTTAATTTGCAGTCTTTTCCATTATAGCAATGGGCCAGGGAACAGTCTAATTGTTGTTTTTTTTTGGGGGGGGGGAGAACTAAATTTTTGAATTAAGAAAAAGATGGCCTCTTTGGGGTTCCATTGATGCCAGCTGTGCCTTGGTAACTATAAACAACAGCTCTGAAAGTTTCTCAGTGCCATAAAACAGGATGTAAGTCTTATGGCCTAAATAGGTGAACAAGTTCGTAAGAAGAATCAACAGACTGGGAGAATGTCATACTGATCTGTAGTTCAGTTTATTGTCATTAAGGGACACAGACTTCCTAAACTGATGCCTTTCAGATGTTTTGGACTACAACTCCCATAATCCCACACCATTCGCCATGCTACCTGGGTCTGATGGGTATTGTAGTCCAAAAGATCTAGAGGACACCAGGCTAAGGAAGGTTGCCAGTAACCTTCATGGATAAACTCGTATAGCTTTTAAAATTTTATGATGTTAATCTTTCTTATTGCTAGTTTATTATGTGTATAAAATTACTTTGTCATTTTTTTCCTATATTTTTAATACTTTAATTTTAACAAATCATTTCATGCTTGATTTATGAAAATCTGTTCAGGGTGGGTGTTGGGAAGTAAACAATTGGTAACTTCCTACTTGGTTTGATTTATGACTCAGAGGGTTCTGTGAGTAACTGATGTTCTGGGAATAGAGAAACATACCAAGTTGTTAACTGACATACTTGTTCGGCAGTAATTTATACTGTTTCTATAAGATTATGGAAATACTGTCTGGGAGAAGTATAACATTATCCCAATTATAAAATATTTGCAGCTTGGCTGCAGTATTTCCATAACAAAAGCACAGTTAGGGCAAAGCACCTGAAAATAGTGACTCTCCTAGAAAGAAAAGTTCAACACAGCATTCTACAAAATTATAATTTACCTTGGGTTTGCCAGTGAAACTGTTCTTCAGTTGAACTGCAGTGAAATGAAACAAAAACCATACAAAATATGTGTTAGAACTCAGAAAAGTCTCGGAGAATCTATTTTTAATTATATGAGTTTGAAACTGAGTAGTACAACTCTCACACTTGACACTATTTTCATTTTGAAACCAACTGGCAAGGACCCTATATTGTACCTTCATTCAGATGAGAAATTACCCACCATTCCTCCCTCCATCGGCATTATTCTGCACTATACTGAAACCATTTCTAAAAGTCCCCCAATTCCCTGAAACAGATTTCCAGGGGGAGATGCTCTCTACAGAGAAGGTAGTTAGGATCCAAGCCACTGGATTAATATTAAGAAAAACTTGACCAGAACCAAAATTAGGCAAAGAGAGCAATACCACACTGTTTCTCAGAACAAATATTAGCATCAATTGTACCCAGCTGTCAAAAATATTAGGAATATTTGAATGCTCTCTTTTGCTATAATGAAAAATAAATTGTCTTTGTTACAAGTGAATACTAGCACACAGAGCTGCCCGTGCATAACTGGAATGGCCTGGTGTGATGGCCTGGGAGTCTGATTCAGAGGCTGAACCAGAGGAACCCCAGCCTGCACAGGAGTCCCCGCCTCCAGGGCCGGCTGAGCTGGGGCAGGGCCTTGAATCTGAAGCGCCTGCACCTGTGCCGGATCCTCAGGAGCAGACACCAGATGAATCCACTCTGGCTCCGGAGGTGATTGAGGACCCATTGCCTACAGGTGCGCCTCTCCCAGCCATGTCAGTGGAAGGTGAGCCTCCCCCGGGTCCAGTAACCCTCCAGCTTCTTCTGAGCTGCAGAGGCTCAGGGCAGAGAAGCGGAGGGAACTGGTTTCTCTCAGGAGGAGTGCTCGCCTTAAGGCCAGGAGAGGCGGGTCACCTGTGGGCCAGGACCACCCCTGGCCTCAGAGAAGATAAAGGCCAGTCAACCTGGTCCCAGGTTGCGGGAGCAACGATGTTGGAAACCTGTTTCTGCCAGCACCCAGACCTGTCTTTCCGGAGTTCCCGACCACGCCCGGCTTTTTGCTTTGAACCCAGCTTCCCCCTTGGTGGACAGTCTCCAGACCCTCGGGCAAGGACCGGACTTTGACCATGCCTCACGGTACCCCCCCCCCCCGGGAACATCACACCTGGGAAGGTGAAGGCATCCTCTCTTTTAAGGACTGCACTGCACAAGTCTGGTTTTAACATAAAGAACCATAATAAAGGAGAATAAGAACCCATCAGCCGACTAAGCAAGAATTCAGGTTGTCTGTGTCCTGGCTCTCACGGAAGGATGAGAAACTTGAACTTGGAGTACACTTTCTGCCCAAAACTTCAATGCTCAAATCAGTACAGTGCAGAGGCAAAATGGAGTTCAAAGGCACGATGGGTGCCATGTATGGCTAGGCAAGCTAAGACGTTGATCCAAATAGCAACATGCTCTCTTGGGTCCCATGATATGGAATCAAGGGAAGCCCAACTTCAATGTCCCAAGCAGGATTGCCATTGGGACTGAGTTAGCAAATGGGAAATCCTTCAGGATCACTGGACCTGAGTTATCTGTTTGTGCCTGAGCTGGCATTTCTGTGACCTAGGCGACAGAGGAGGCAACAGCCGTGGCTGAGAACCAGATTGAGTGGCACATTCATCCTGAGAGGATGGGCTAAGGGTGGGCTCTGGGAGGGCCAGAGACTCAAGAGGGTGCTGGGAATGGAGGTGAGGCTGGCAAGAGAACTGGGAGTTAAGTGGGTGTCGTGTCCCTGGGTGACAGAAGAGCAGACAGAGTGGAGCATTCTGACTGGAAATCAACAGGGAAAGTTAGATATTACATATAGGCCCATCTTGATGCCATTGGGAGTTTTCTTTCTAAATCAGGGGTCAACAAACTTTTTCAGCAAGGGGCCTGTTTACTGTCCTCAGACCTTGTGGGGGGGGGGCCCAGACTATATTTGGGGGAGGGGATGAACAAATTCCTATGCTCCACAAATAACCCAGAGATGCATTTTAAATAAAAGGACACATTCTACTCATGTAAAAACACACTGATTCCCGGACCGTCCGCGGGCCAGATTGAGAAGGTGATTGGACCGCATCCGGCCCCTGGGCCTTAGTTTGCCTACCCCTGTCCTAAATCTTTATAGCAGCAAAAGGTTAGAGGTTTTTCACTGGTATCACAGCTGCAGGGGAGAAGAATTAAACCTATCCTCAATATGTGCTGCAGAGCCAAGGAAAATCCCACCCACCTAACAAAAATGAAAAACCCAGACCCTGACTCGCTCCAAGTTAGCTTGTTAAGTCTCAAGCGTAGTTTGGCCCTCAGACATTGCCCTACTAGTGAGCAATGTCTGGAAAGAAAAAGAAAAAGGGTAATAACTGACACAAACTGTTCCTAAGCATCAGCAGCAAAAAAAAGAGAAGCATGACAAAATCTCTTGCATTTTAAAATATTTGATGGGTAATTAAAAACAATTATCCTGAATCCCCTGAGTGTAATAACTTCCTCGGTGAAGATTAGTATTGCAATAATATGTGCATAAATATATAATAAATTTACGATACACAAACTATTTAACAACAACAGGAAATCCCTCTGAAATGTAACATTTGTATCTTTTAATCCTCAGATGAGGCCTTAGATAAAGTATAAAAATTAGGTCTGAAAAAGTAACATACAGCCGCCTCACCTCAGAACAGTCAACAAAGTTTTGTATCCTTGTGAATCCAGCTATGACTTTCCAGCTGACTGTCCTCAATCTATCCAAATAACTTCTCTGGAGGGCTTTTAACTGCCATAACACAGAATATTTGTTTTGATGTTTAATCCCCAGTTCCAATCCTCTCCTGGAATTTTGTTTTTGAGAGATTACCTATTTCATCATAGTAAAGTTTCCCTGCTCGCGAAGGTCAGCGCCACAAGAAAGAGCTCTTTATTTGCCTCCATATTGCCAAATACACAATCCCTCCCTCACAGGGCCAACAACACCACAAAAATTGCCTATTATGATATGATTCACTTGAGTGAAATAAATGTGCCATCCAAGGGGCTCCTGGAATTCGGAATTCTTGAGTAAAACTTCAACTATAACAAAATGCTTAATGTATCTAGTACTCCAATATTTCCCAAGCCCTCCTCTATAATGCTTAAATATATCTCCTAGACACTTCTTCCTATATTATATTAAAAGCTAGTTTTCATTTTGTCACACTTCGTCTACCCTTATCCAAACGTCCGCAATAAATTTTGTGGCCCTGTGCACCACAGCACCTTCTAGCTTCCTGTCATTTCAATCGAAATCCCAGTTCCCACTGCTTTCTGCTGCATATAAGGGAGGAATACTGCATTTCTTAAAGTTAGGGACCACAATTCTACTCCCCCACAAAAAGGACATGAAGCACATGTGCACAAGCCATGATAATTATGGTTTATGGTTTGGGCCTCTGTCAGGCTGGCACAGGCCCTCATAAACCACTGCCCTGAGTCTGCCCCCAGTGCACACTTGCCAGTGGCCTGCCAGCCCCTGACACCTACTGTACAAAGGGGTAGGCCGTGGGAATCACATTTGTTGCTCTGCCCACTTTCATCCCCAGTGCTACCCAACACCAGCTTTGTTGGGAATCTGTGTATGTGCAGCTACTCACACAGAGTCAATTAAGGTTTGGCAGAAAGCCAGAAGGCAATCTGAAGGAGTAAGTCTGCCTGGTGATAACAGGGGCATGGAAACAGCTCCCTGATTGGTCAAGCTCTCTCAAGGGAGTGATAATTAATGGCCTACTAACTAGAATGTGTCAGAGTTCAGAGGTTCAGAGTTCTGTGTGTCAGTGAGTGTAGGACTTGTGAGTTGTGTCAGAGAGAGCTAGCTAAAGATCTGTGTTCTGTTCCTGTAAGTAGCCCACTGTATATAATAAACACCTAACTACAAGTTCCTGGTTCCTGCTTCATTTATCCTGTCTGCAACCAAGCTGCCAATTGCTTCCGTGGATTCTGCATGTACCCTTCTAGGTCTGACTAAGGTCCTGCAAACAGTCAGAAAGTTGCGAAACACCAAATAGGTTTTGCCAATAAGCTTGTGGCTCCCAGGAGGCTGCCCAAAAAGAAATGTGGCCCATGGTTTGAAAAAGGTGCCTCATCCCTGCCTTCAAACAATACCTGGCCAGAGTCAAAAGAATGTTAATAGCCCTGTGCAGTCAGGGGATATATTTTTTCAATTGGAGCAAATCATTAGAAGATTGTTTCTTGATATAAAGACCACTCTGGGGTGTGCTAAAGAGGCAGAGGCATGCGTTTTTGAAAATATGACATGTGGAGGGAGGGAGATGTCGAAAGTGGCAGAGAGGACCCAAGCTGAGCTTTAAACTTTGTAATCTGGGGGTGTAGGTGTGCCTCTCTCTAGGCATCTGATGCGGAAAGGAATGCTGCTGTTGGAGGATATTTAAAATATTCCTATATTACAGAAATGCATTAAGTTTTCAGTCATTGCTTCTTCGAAAGAGAACCAGTGCTGGATAAGTGCTGACCGTGGAACTTCTCGCACAGCTCAAAGAACTGGGATGTGAATACCAAAGCAATATAGACCCTGGTGGAATCTACACACATATAAAAAACGTTGTGGAATTTTATTTTATTTTTAAAAAGTTTTGAAAAATATATTGCATTTGCCATAGCTCACCATCGCCATCTAGTGTCAAATTTGTATAATGCACTTTACAACACACTTAAAACGTTTTATTTGCAGCTGTATAGCTGAGTCCACTATGTAATGATGTAAAAAAAATGATATATTGTTTCACCTTTAAGTTTTGGAGCCCAGCTTTTTTTCTGGCCCAAAACAGAAGGCACACTTTACATTTATACATTTTCTTCGTCGGTTCCCAGAATAGGCAGACAGGCAAGCATTGCCCTTGAAACTTTATGATAGTCCAATTAATATTGTCTACCAGAATTTTGTCTCCCCTTCACCTAGTCAATTATGACTCAGGGCTTTCTGAGCAGTAGTGAAGCTCCTGGAATCCCCTTGTATCTGCCAGCTGTAGCACAGGCTGTATCAATGCTTGCAGGATCTCCCTGCTCTGTGGGCACAACGTGGTGGGTGTATCCAGTATGACAACTTAATTTTCCAAGGCTCACTTCAGTTCCTCCCACAGCATGCTTGTGTGCCCCACAACACAGTTTGGGAATCAAGGCTATGGAGTGGTTTTGGCCATAACTGATGCATATTAGTCTTATGAACAGGAATGTAATAGTACACCAAATTTTGCCATCTGCCATTAACATACCCATCTTAGCTCGTATTCAGGTAACCAAAATAAAAGATGAATCACACTGTCTGGAACCGAGCAAGGATTGCAAAACAGATGTACAGGCAGCTCTATTATAGCCAGACAAGATGCATAATATGGAGAAGCAAGGCAGAACATGTCATGGAGAAAGAGGGTGCTATCTGAACTTTCAAGGTTAACTATATTATTGCCTCAAGTAGTTGTCTTGTTGGAAAGTTAAAATATCTATGTATACAGTGCCTACCTAGGAAGCATTGTCATGTTATGCAAGCCCATTGGTTCACAGACCTCAGGACTGTCTGCACAGACAACAACTCTCCAGGTTTTCTGATGAATATCTTGGAGATGCAGATGATTGTACCTGGAACCTTTTGCATGAGAAGTGAATCCTTTATTCCTGAGTTATGGCTTTCCCCCCTTCTGTCTTGTGTTGTGTAATATTATTATATTATCATATCTTGATAATTGGTACTGTAGCTGTACATCTGCTACAGGCAGGGGAAGAAGAAGAAGAAGAAGAAGAAGAAGAAGAAGAAGAAGAAGAAGAAGAAGAAGAAGAAGAAGAAGCAGCAGCAAAGGAGTGTTACTGAGACTGTGTGGTTAGGCTGTTGCTCTCTGGAGTGAGATGCATGGGTTCTAATCCTGCTGCTATTCCCCTTGGTACACCACATTATTGTTGCATTTGGGAAACTGAAGGTAGTGGCTTTGCTTCAACACCTGTGATTTCATAAGAGTCTCCATTGCCACTGCTTGTGAAAGAGATACAATAAGCATAACAATAAGCATAACCAGCTTTGGCACAATCATGATCGTGTACTAATAACACAGTAATCATAAATTAGAACTGTAACAGGCATGAATAAGGCACCAGATAAGTTCTTTCTCACTGCCCTATAAAGTAAAGGTAAAGGTACCCCTGCCTGTACGGGCCAGTCTTGACAGACTCTGGGGTTGTGCGCCCATCTCACTTAAGAGGCCAGGGGCCAGCGCTGTCCGGAGACACTTCCGGGTCACGTGGCCAGCATGACATCGCTGCTCTGGCAAGCCAGAGCTGCACACGGAAACGCCGTTTACCTTCCCGCTGGTAAGCGGTCCCTATTTATCTACTTGCACCCGGAGGTGCTTTCGAACTGCTAGATTGGCAGGCGCTGGGACCGAGCAACGGGAGTGCACCCCGCCACGGGGATTCGAACCGCCGACCTTTCGATCGGCAAGCCCTAGGCACTGAGGCTTTTACCCACAGCGCCACCCGCGTCCCTTCTCACATGTTGCCACTAGTAGGAAAGATCAACAATTAATTCAAGCTAGAGCTTGCTAGAAATTAGTAATAAAATGTTTGTAGTGCATTTTCTGCTTCACAACATTTTCTGTTTCACAACAGTCTGGGCTGCAAAAATGTTTAGGTCAGTTATCTGTACCTAAACAACCTTCAACCATGTTCACTGTTATGTGTTGGATTTTATGGCACAGCAAGAATGCCTTTTCAATGCTTTGCTAAAGTGGTATGTATTATATTATATGACCTGTGGGCTGGGATCCAAAGAGCTACTTTAGGCATGCTCAAGGGCTTGAGAGCGCCCAGTGGGACTTTTGTTTCCCCCTCCCTTTTGAACAACAGAACTACATGCCTTACCACAGTCTGTTTTCTTTTTTTCAACTATTTAGTTTCCAAAAAGGCTTGCCATGTGGAACAGGGATCTGCAGTTTGAGAAACTATTTCTCTCTCCCTGAAAGAAGGGAACCAGAAGAATATGCTGTGTGATCCGGTATTGGAGTAGAACAGTAGCTCTTAACTGATAGTCCGTGGACCAGAGGAGGTCTGCGTAACCCAGCCAGGGGGTCTGTGACACATACTCATCAACTGCTGGTTGTTGTCTTTTTGGAGGGGACATGCTCTAACACAAGAACATGGCACCCAAAAATGTGTGAGATCCTGGTGCCCCAAATTGCCCATTTTTTTTTTTTTTGAAAATTCTTTTTATTGCTTCATTCCATAAAGGAAATAGAGACTAAAACACAGATAAACAAAAAAGAATATTACACAGACAAATAACAATAAAAAATAATAAAAAGGAAAATAAAAATAAAAAAGAAGATACACAAAATTATAATTTTCACATCAGCAAAATTACCTAATCTTCCCTTTCGAGGCTTCCTTTAGCTTCCCCGAAAATCATTCGAAGTAATAATTTGGGTTACACATTTCTTAGCATATATTGTCATTGTACCTTTCTCTATCTCCTATTTTCTTTACACAATAACTCCTAGTCTATCACAATGCATCTCTGAATCCCTTTAGCGTTGTTTTCCCCTCACTGATAGATTCCAGATAGTCTACGTACTTTCCCCAATCCTTGATGAACTTTTGGTCTCTTATATACCTAAGAAAAAAATAAAATAAAATAAAATAAAATAAAAAATAATTGCCCATTTTTGGGCACTGTGCTCTCGTGAGGGTCATGTGATGCGCAGGAGCATGGCCCGGAAGATGTGTGTCCCAATTCTATGCTGGGACATGTTGGAGGGTATGGTGGCACCATTCACATAACAAAAACTACCACAGAGATATCAATGTTTTCAAAAATAGCAAGTCTACAGCTTGGCTTTTGAAAAACAGGGGGTCCACAGTACTTAACTAATTGGGAACCACAGGTGAAAAGCACCCAGTCCAACGCATTCCTCCCCTAACGCCGCCTCATTGAACAGGTCATTTTGTGGGTGAGCCAGGAGAATTTTGAATCTGTATTCTGAGGCCAACTCATAGGCGTGGCTGCTACTTAATCCCAGGTCAGTGCTATGGCAACTGACCACATGGCTCTATCTCTGAAGAACAGTGATGCGCAGGTTTGCATGAAAGTGATGGTTACTTGCCATAAATAATCAGACAAAAAGTTCATAAAAGATGAGCACAAACACCAGCTTTTGGTACAGTGTGAGAATAGTGTTTGTTTGTGTGTGGTGGTGGGAGCCAAAAACGAACAATCGTGTGTGGTGTTCAACCACATTTTACACAGAGGAGACCCGCTGAAATTAATTACGTCTACTCTGAGTAAAAGTGAGCTGAATATCACCCAATTCACTCCTAACCTCTTTGCAGGGATTGACAATGGCCAATGGGATAGCCAAAGGGTATTGATATTTCCAACACATTGTGGTAACAGATAGCTCTTTGGAGAGTTCATTTTTAGTTCACTCCCAGGCTCACATGGAAACTACTGGTTGGGAAGCAGATGCCTGGAATCACTTCTTAGTCTAAAACTTGAGTCCTCCAAATTAAAACCATTCGCTGTTCTTCCACTGTGATAAAAACGAGGGTATAAGCTTTCAGAATACAACTCCTGGTTCATTCAGACAGAACGGTAGCATTTTGTTTCATCATTAAAATCCACAGAGATTTTACCTAGGGTATTCACTGGGGAGCCATCCCAATAATCTTGCACATCAGAATCAGTAATCACCACTAAAGAGACCACTCAAATTACTTACTGTAGCATTTAAGACTTCTGATACTCTTATTTCAAACTCAATGTATTTTTATCACTCAACGGGATTTCTAATGAATCCCAATAAGGAAAGAGATCTGAGTCAGCTGTTGAGTGAGGGATATAAATATTGATCACAGCTAAAGTTTGTTATTAATCAATAAGTATATTTTCTTTTTATTTGGTATCCGTTTGTGCTCCCTCAAGGTCATCATGGATTGAAAGTTAATTTGCTCTACCTGCCATGATCTGCCCATTGGTTTTAACCTTTCAAGCATCCTTTTGAAAGAAAGCAAATCCTATTATTTTTAAATGGTCCCTCACACCATGTTTCTTACAGGGATTTGATCGGATAATCTTGAATAAAATGCCTCCCTGAATGATCTAAAATGTTTTTCTTGAACCTTCAATCTTATTGTTCAGTAGTAATCTCTCTCCCCACATTAGAAACTTGTGTAGTAGCTGCGAGTGCAAAACTTTGCTGTTTTGGCTACTAGAGACATATTTGTCTGAGCTATACTTGGACAGTGGTTTGAGTTATAATCCTAACATTTAACAAAAAACATACTTTTCACTGATTCACACTTCTGTCTGAATTCAGCACAGCTTTGTCTACATTAGAAAACAAACTGTAAGGGTGCTGGGAGTTATAGTTCTGTATGAGGGGCAAGCTATAGTTCCCATGATTCTTTGGGGGGGGGGAGTCATGTACTTTCAGTGTGCTTTAAATGTATGGTGTGTATACCATCTAACAGTCACACATGAGGCTAGAATAGCAAGAAAAAGTACACATGGTGGCTGAACACGCTTGCTAAATACAATTGTAGTATTGCTAGTTAATTAATTTGACCATTGTAATAATCTGAAGGAAATCAAAATGGTGAGGAACACCTAATATATTAAGAATTGCCAAAAACTATGAACATGTAACCAGTGCATCAACTGCAATGTGCTTAATATGTAGCTTATTAGGCATGTTAAATTAACTGCTGTTGCTTTCACACAACCCAGTGCATCAGGTAAAGCTATCATAAGTCTTCATCACCAACAGTTAATGTGAGTACTAAAAAAGGTTTTTCTGTCTAAATCTATACTGATGGCATTATATTTAATTCTAGCCTGTGTGTTGGCACTGCAAACTGTCTTGTAAATTACAAACAAAATGTGACAATAGGGAGTATACTCAAGTGACGTTCTGACATAGTTAAAGAAGTCCACTTTTTAATTATGGTGATGTTAATGTCTTGCAGCTATGTACAGTGATTCATCAAGGAAAATCAACATAGCTAAATTGTTAAGTAAGTCATGGGGGTTGCACAATAGTGCTGAATAAATGAGCCTTCCATTGTCTTACTGCTTAATTTATCTTTCTTTGTCACTAACTTATTTGTAAAACATCTATTCCTGCATATTTTTTCTTAGCATGAACAGATTATGTCATTTCTCGTGAGGTTTTTGACACTACAGGTTTCTGTGCATCCCTTTTCAATTCCCTCGTATACAGAAGGTGAGAAGTACCCATAGAAATCAGTGGAGAAATGTAGGATTTCAAGGTATCTTGGTTTAGGCACAACGATTGGGTCCAGCTCTCCCCCACAACCCCACAACCCCACAAACAAACAAACTCACACCACAATGGAGGGGGGGAAACAGGCAATGGAGTGGTTGGAATGCATATTGCATTGTACTAGTCTGTTGCAGAGCCCCAGATGTCTTACCAGAGCACAACTTTCATGTCACAACTCAATATAGTAGAGATAAGAACACAAATTCAATGATATGGCAGTTTATTGCACAGCCCTATGTACAAAACTCAGTGATCATGAAACAGGATTTGGGAATGAGCAACCCACGCCCCAAGAGGAGTGTAATTGGTAGGGTTAAGCATCTTAGCAGTTAAAAACAACAACCCTGCTTGTTCAATTAACACATCAGTTGGTAATTCAAATATTTATATAGCATTTCAATTCAAATATGATGATGTTGTTGTTGTTTAGTCGTTTAGTCGTGTCCGACTCTTCGTGACCCCATGGACCAGAGAACGCCAGGCACCTCTGTCCTCCACTGCCTCCCGCAGTTTGCTCAAACTCATGCTGGTAACCTCGAAAACACTATCCAACCATCTCGTCCTCTGCCGTCCCCTTCTCCTTGTGCCCTCCATCTTTCCCAAAATCAGGGTCTTCTCCAGGGAGTCTTCTCTTCTCATGAGGTGGCCAAAGTACTGGAGCCTCAGCTTCACAATCTGTCCTTCCAGTGAGCACTCAGGGTTGATTTCCTTCAGTATGGAGAGGTTTGATCTTCTTGCAGTCCATGGGACTCTCAAGAGTCTCCTCCAGCACCATAATTCAAAAGTATCAATTCTTCGGCGATCAGCCTTCTTTATGGTCCAGCTCTCACTTCCATACATCACTACTGGGAAAACCATAGCTTTAACTATACGAACCTTTGTTGGCAAATACGAACCTTTGTTGGCAACAAATATGATGATTCTACATAGCAAATACTGTAATAGTGTATATAGAGCACATTCTGGGCATTTCACATGCATAAAGCAATAGTTCTATGATTCATTAAGGTAAATCTTAAATTATTTGCATATTGTTATTGAATTTTATGTCAGGATTAAAAAAATAAATACTTCACCTGTTCATATCTGTGCTGCAGCAGAAACCCTTTATATTGGGCCATAGGCATGGGCCAGGTACTAGGAGTGGTGTTATTGTAATTTATCATACATTTACATTGAATAAAGTCATGTTATCTTCCCAAATATTCAGTCTAAAAAACCCTCATTATTTAATTTGACCTATTTAGCCTATACAGTATTCAGTAACTGAGACAGTGTCTGTGCTGCTGTTGTTGTTGTTATAACAATTTATGCCTATAGCTGGTTATAGATTAGTGTAAGAAAATGAGTTGACCAGAGGGTGATGGTTAAGTGACCTAATATGGCCACTGGTCCCATCACCTCCTGGCAAATAGAAGGGGAAGAAATTGAGGCAGTGAGAGATTTTACTTTCTTGGGCTCCATGATCACTGCAGATGGTGACAGCAGTCACAAAATTAAAAGATGCCTGCTTCTGGGAGAAAAGCAATGACAAACCTAGACAGCATCTTAAAAAGCAGAGACATCACCTTGCCAGTAGTGATGTATGGAAGTGAGAGCTGGACCATAAAGAAGGCTGATCGCCGAAGAATTGATGCTTTTGAATTATGGTGCTGGAGGAGACTCTTGAGAGTCCCATGGACTGCAAGAAGATCAAACCTATCCATTCTTAAGGAAATCAGCCCTGAGTGCTCACTGGAAGGACAGATCGTGAAGCTGAGGCTCCAATACTTCGGCCACCTCATGAGAAGAGCAGACTCCCTGGAAAAGACCCTGATGTTGGGAAAGATGGAGGGCACAAGGAGAAGGGGACGACAGAGGATGAGATGGTTGGACAGTGTTCTCGAAGCTACCAGCATGAGTTTGACCAAACTGTGGGAGGCAGTGGAAGACAGGAGTGCCTGGCATGCTCTGGTCCATGGGGTCACGAAGAGTCGGACACGACTAAACGACTAAACAACAACAGGAAAATGAGTTGACCAGAGGGTGATGGTTAAGTGACCTAATTTTACTCTCACTTACATCACAATAAATCTTGGGGAAAATCGGTGACATTAAAATCCGGCTTCGTGAGTTCAAATGTGCAATAGTCCCTTTCCCACACATTCTTCAAAAGTGTTAGAAAAGTATTTTCTCTACTGGCTTTACAGCATCACTTTCTGCCTCTTTAGGATTCCATCTCAGCTTCTTCATGAGCCTCCTACTCTGCTGCTCATGCCTGCCTTCCTAACAGCTCCTTCGTAGGCTGCACTCTGATCTTTATAAAAATGGACTGATGGATCCACATCTGTCACTGCAATTGCAGCTTAATCTTTTTTAGGTTTAGTACAGTCCACTTACATGAATAACCACTTAATGAAAAGACTTGTTCAGAACACGATGACAGGTCCAAGCCAACATTTATCAGGCTTGTGTCGTAAAGAGAAAATGCATTCCACACATCGAGCAGTATGTGGTATTTTGCAGAAACCATTAAAGCTCTAACTTCAAAGGTTCGCCTTGCCAGCCGCCTAATTCGTCTATAGACATGGGATGGTGTGCTATATTTAAAATGTATAATGTCCAAAATAAGCATTATAAATACAATTGCTTAGACCAAAACTAGCAACCCTCTATCGTCACGGAGGAGGCTGTTTTATAATATCATTAGCTCATGTCAGACAAAAGCAAATTTGCACCACTTTGTCAATACCAAGGGCATTGATACTTTATTCCTGATTGTTCCTTGCATATTGGTTCCAGTGTATCTACAGCATATTAAATACTTTGATTAAGGGAGCAATACAACCCACAACCATGTATTTCTGCTCTGTTTATAGAGTATATACTAACCAATGTTGTTTGTCACTATCTGTGTTTCCAAGTTATGGTTTTGTTTTGTTTTATAAGAAACCCAAATTGACAGATTCGCCCATCCTATTAACAACAAAGAGAAGAATGATTTAACGAAGAAGTGGTTTTTTTAGCAAGGCTAAGAGCGCCGCTCAGAGCTTTCAGTTTTTAGTAAGCTTTTCCACTGATATTACTGTCCATACTTTTTGCCTCCATGGGGATGGATGTAGATTGTCCAGATCAGTGTTAGAAACAGAGATACGAAAGCTAGGAGCTAAATAGCACCTTAAACCTATGTTATGGGAGCAACAATGGAATGTCTAGGTGCACATTTTAATAACAAGAATACAAAGCTGAAAATGAATGAACTGCAGCTAAGATCTTATGTACATTTTTCGAGGCCGCCAAAACTGAAATGCTGCCTTTCTGTAAGGCCATCTGTGAGGCGGAACCTATCAGCTTGCCTGATGCTGCAGTGATCTCTTGGAAGTTGAGTGGGGAGGAATTTCTCCTCCCACACCCTCAGGGCCAGCAGTGGCAGTTTTCATCTGAAATCTTAGGCGCCGTACTACGCCCAGAGCTCAGAAACTGCTTGCATTTATGAAATTCCCTTTCGCAAAACACGCCTAGAACAATGGGAGATTTGAATTCTCTCCCCGCCCCCTGCCCCCAGTTTTGAGCAATCATTTACTTTGCTGCTATGAGTAGAGAATGCCATCAATTCTTCATACTAATCTTTTTGTTTTTCATGAAAAATAGACAGTAAACCAAGTTGTGCTGTACACTGGGCTGTTTGGTGTGTGATGAGACTTGGTCCTTGTTTTCAGGGGGACCTCACAGGAACTCAGTTCTGACACCTTCTCCATTGCCATTCTAAGAGAACAAGGGAGGTGTTCATGGTGAGCGCTATCACCTCTTTTTTCTAGAAAAATAGAACTGAAGAGACTTATTTCCATAGAGGCTGCTGAACTGTATTACATTCCCACCATATATGGCACACTTGTTCTAAGTTCACTACACTTTCTCCAGCACAAAGGAGACGCTGCTGGATTAACCCAGTGTTTGCATGTTATTTTAAACCATAGTTAATGGTGGTTTAACATGAACAGCCTATTGCTGCATGCTCAAAACTCTTGAAAAAATGTATGAAGAGGAATTATTAGTGCTACTAACTTTCCTGACACAGAGTATCAGAAACTGACCCACCCCCAAAATCACACCTAAATCAATTGTTTAGACGTTGGGTTCATTTCTGGTCAAAATTTATTCTGTGTATAATGTATGAGTCTTACTGTCATTCAAAAGATGATATTCAAATCCATCCTTATTTTTAGGCAGATAAAACATCTATGAAATGATATTCCAAAGATACAAATAATTATAGTAGACACTTTACAAGAAGCATTATACAACAGATGGTCGACAATTCTTCTTCACTCTGCAAATGTTTTTAAATGGTGATGAATGCTATACTTCAAGCTGGAATCTCTTTATCAACTCCTAAGGGAGCTTCAAAGAGCTGAAATCTGATCATTCCCCAGATACTTGGCAAATCAGTTTCAGCAGAAATGCATCTATGCCTGAACGCTACAAGGAATTCATGTCCAGTAAGTCCCACCCGTGACACTCTTCACTGACCAAAAGATTCCCTTCTGGGGATAAAAGCTACTAGGTTACACTGAGACCTTTCAAAGCCATAGCCTAGCTTGATTGTTCTTCTGCCTACCTCCACACTACTCCCAATTTCTCTTTTAATGTAATGGGCAGTTGGAACTGGACCACAGTTCCACTCAGCTATGAAGCTTCCTTGGTGGTTGTGGGCAAATCATTGTCTCTTAAAGCTGAGCTGTTGTTGTTTAAACCTTTTGACTCAAATTCGGAGCCTGCAGAGTCCAAGCATTTTCTTAAAATGGCATCACATCAGTCACTTTTTTATTGCTGGGTTGTAGTCAACTAAGTTTTCCCAGTTTGAAGTAGGAATAATGCCTATTGCAAGTGAGCCCTTTGCCCTTATATGCTTCCCCTCCTTAAATTACAAAAGTACCCCCAACTTCTCAGCTACAAATGAAGTGGCAAATGGAGGACTCGGCTATATTTTCTCTTAGTATTACAAGGAGTAAATGAGTTACATTGGTGCCCCGCAAGACAAATTCCTCTCAAGACAAAAATCTCGCTAGACGAAAGAGTTTTCCGTCTTTTGAGGTGCTTCGCAAGACGAATTTCCCTATGTGCTTGCTTCGCAAGACGAGAACGTCTTGCGAGTCTTGCGAGGTTTTTCCCTTTCCCCCCTTTTTCTAAGCCGCTAAGCCGCTAATAGCCGCTAAGCCGCTAATAGCGCTAAGCCGCTAAGCCGCTAATAGGGGTGCTTCGCAAGACAAAAAAACCGCTAGACGAAGAGACTCGTGGAACAGATTAATGTCGTCTTGCAAGGCACCACTGTAGTCCTATATACATTGGCTTGGGATCCTTAGAGGAAGAGTAAAATAAAAAAATATGATGAATGTAATACAATAAACCGCAGAGCAAGCAGAATCCAAACTTTGTGGCTCTATAGATCAAAAGAAGCAAGGAAGGTAAAAGGAAGGCAGTGCTCTAGCTAGCTAAGCAGGTATGGGTAGGATGCTGACCTTGGTCCACCAATGGAGCGTTGATCTGTTTCTGTTGAATTTGTCTATGAATTCAAGCATCTTGAAAAGTGGAGTCTGGTTTGACCTGGCAAAGCACTTCTCAACTACTTAAGAAACAGAGCATACCCAGGACTACAGCAGCCCTTCTTTGTACAGGTGGCCAACAATTCAGAGACGAGTACTGTGTGCAAAGTTAAAGTATATTTAAAAAATTGCTACTATGACAATTGAGCTTTTCCTGTATTGTGATCTATTGAATTGGGTGATAACCAACTCTAGAAAGCATCTTGTCAAAATGCTTTCCCTCACCCTTGTACTATATTCTGCAATGTTTTGTTGATACTGTTGCTGCAGATTTGTCATGTCCTTTGGTTGGAAACAATAAGCTTACAGTACTGAAAAATGAACGCTACAGGTGTGCAACCAGTCTGTGCTGGGGTCAAATAACATCACAGTGATTTTATCTCTCTCTGAGTCCAACTGCATTGTTAAAGTGCACCAAGCTGGGTCAGGAATCCTGCAAAGCCACATGTTGCTCTGTCACTTTTTCTTGTACAGTGGTACGCTTCAGGTTACATACGCTTCAGGTTACATACGCTTCAGGTTACAGACTCCGCTAACCCAGAAATAGTACCTCGGTTTAAGAACTTTGCTTCAGGATGAGAACAGAAATCACACGCCGGTGGCAGCAGGAGGCCCCATTAGCTAAAGTGGTACCTCAGGTTAAGAACAGTTTCAGGTTAAGAATGGACCTCCGGAATGAATTAAGTATGTAACTAGAGGTACCACTGTATAGTCATACCTCAGAAGTCGAACAGAATCCGTTCTGGAAGTCTGTTCGACTTCCAAAACATTCGGAAACCAAGGCGTGGCTTCAGATTGAAGGCATATTGTTCCCATTTTGTCTGAATAGGAATTATTACTCATAAAGACCCAATATTTCTAAACTGCTCATTGCTTTGGCTAGCTCTGATTCTGCAAGTGGAATAGAAGTCATTCATAGCAGCTTTTAGTGCAGGTAAATGAAGAAAAGAATCCCATAATATTGTTATAGGAACACTACTGTGCTGCTTCACGTAGAGGGGACAACCATATCCCTAGGCTTGTTTATAGCTAAAGCTGCTTGGTAATGGGTTCTGAGTCAATGCTCCTAGAGAAGGGAAATGCAGATCACACCAACTTGCCAGGGTGGGAGCTAGAGGGAACAGTTTTATAATTTTTGTTATAGCCAGTAAAAGAAAAACAAGTCTCTCTCTCTGTGTGTGTGTTAAGCATGTTGGGAAAGGGGGGAATAACTTGGGAAACTATAAGGGCATGGATGGTTATAGGCAATTGGGGAAAAACAGTGTCAGTCTGGACAACAACAACAATAACAACAACATTTTATGACTTATACCCCGCCCATCTGGCTGGGTTTCCCCAGCCACTCTGGGTGGCTTCCAACAGGAGATAAAAAATACATTAAAGAAGATATCTGAAGAACATTCAGTGCCTCAGCATATATTGTTTTTGACTAAAAAGATATTTCAAAAACATTGTAATTCTCCAGTATTTTCTCTTCACAAGTGAAAAGATCTTAGGAAAGGCTGCCTCTGAGATTTACTAGAGCTCAAAGAATTGGGGAATAGGAAACAATCAAGATCAAGAAGGTTTAAAAGGGCTGTATTAAAAATATAGATCTTGAGGAATTAAGAACATTAATTACTCCTGAGTTGAAACAATAAAGATAAGTAGTTACTATAATTGGAAGATACCTCTCTGCAGTAGTATTAAATCAGTCTTCAGTTTTTCACTGCAAGCATGGAAGTGTTTTTTAAAAACCCACTGCTAACAGGCTTTTTGTTTTATTTCATAGAACTGGCCTCATGATCACAAAGATTTAAAGGTGAACTCTGTATACCAAAGATGGATTATTTTGACACTTGATTGGTTTCAGTCAGCTCTAAGGTTTTAGCAACTGAGGTTTGGCAGATGTGCCTCCTTATCTAATACTGTTTCTCTGCAAGAAACCTATTTCTGGATATAGTGATTTTTCAATGTGGAATATGCAATTGTCCTTTGACAGAAGGGAGGATGAGGTCCCTGCACAGTTATTTTGACAGGTGGAGCCCTTCATGAATGAGTGAAGTAAAAGATCCATGTGCTGGGATCCCCTCTTCCACAAACTATTAAAAGTACTCTATTTCTTTGCATTTTGTCACCACACATACTGTCATTTGAAACCTTAGAATCCAATGATATTGAGTAGCTTTGAGATTGGTGGGGGGGAGTATACAAATGTGTGTGTGTGTGGTTATCAAGCGCAGCCATCTATTTCATGATATCATGCAATGCACTAACATGAATTAATCCAAATATAAATGTGATTTGTCACATCGGTTCTGGCTGACTCATTAGCAAAGATATCCCTGTCTCCCTGGAATCTAAAGCTCAGTGGCTGAACGGGCAAATACAGAAGCTCTCATTGGTCACCTAGATTTTAGAGATTATTACTGGTGAGAATATATTGGGAGAAAATAAACCTTGAATTAGTCCTTGCTAGAAATTTACAGGTTGTCAACAAGGATTATAGAGCTATTTTCCATTCAGCTAGATACATTTGGAGAAAAGGAAAAAGATACCCACTAAGATTCTTACACAGTAAAACCAACACCAGTACCAATTCTGATATAAATGTTATCAGGGTGACCAGCTGCAAAGAGCATCAGAATGCTGTATCTTCAAAAATCCCTAAAATATTTAGCTAGGACCAATTCCGTTTAACTAATGTTGAGGCAGAAGACTAAAATGTATGTTAAAGGTAAAGGGACCCCCGACCATTAGGTCCAGTTGTGGCCGACTCTGGGGTTGCGGCGCTCATCTCGCTTTATTGGCCGAGGGAGCTGGCGTACAGCTTCCGGGTCATGTGGCCAGCATGACTAAGCCGCTTCTGGTGAACCAGAGCAGCGCACGGAAATGCCGTAAACCTTCCTATTTATCTACTTGCACTTTGACCATAGCTGTCAACTTACAGATTTGAAAATAAGGGACCAGCAGCCTTGAAAATAAGGAACCAGCAGCCAAAATAAGGGACCTGCAGCCTCACCTGTTCCAGGCACTCCAGTCTTCCTGTCCTCCTGCAGTCTGGTCAAACTCATGCTGGTAGCTTCGAGAACACTGTCCAAACAACTTTGTAACCAGAAGTTCAACTGAATAGAATCTGAATCACATGCACCACAAGGCCTATGCAGCCTCAACTTAAGACGGCCACACACAAGGCATGCAAGCTCCACCCCCCAGTCGTTCTTAGACTTCTTATTGGGTGAGCAACAGAGCCAAGCAACACAGTTGGAGCGTCCCTCCTCCCTGGCTGGCAGGGAGGGAGGGAGAGGAGCTACTTCCTTTGAAATTTAAGGGACATCATTTAAGGGACATCCATCAACAAGGGACAGCAGCGGGACATGGCGATGGAATAAGGGACTGTCCCTTCAAATAAGGGACACTTGACAGCTATGACTTTGACATGCTTTCAAACTGCTAGGTTGGCAGGAGCTGGGACCGAGCAACGGGAGCTCACCCCATCACGGGGATTCGAACCGCCGACCTTCTGATCGGCAACCCCTAGGCTCTGTGGTTTAACCCACAGCGCCACCCGTGTCCCTATAAAATATATGTTACTATGTCTTAAATATATATGTAGTCATTTGCTAAGATCTTGTTGAGGACCTTAGGTTAGATTATCTCAAACCCCTTCCAGATCTCTTTTAAGAAAAAGTTGAAAATATGCATGTTTTGAAATGTGATGATGCCATCATCCCCCCTCCTGCCTTCATTCATTTACTTCTCTGCTAATTTCACCTCCCATTTACTTCTTTCTTTCACCTCATTAATTTGCAAACATGTTCCTACGCCTCAATTTCTTGCAAAACACATGTGCACAGAAGCTCTCATACAAGTATACAGTCACACGACTACACTAACAAGTACACACAATCAGAGACACGCAAAAAAGTACAGATACACATGCATTTGCTTCCCATCACACACATCCCCCTTCCCCTTTAGAGTTGCCAAAAGGTGGGTACAGAGGGGTTCTCATATGCCAGGTCCCAAGCCAGAAGGGGCATCAGTCTCTAAGGGGTTTTTTTTTTTAGTGAGTCTCTAGCCCTCCCAGAAAGAAAGTTATGAATCAAAATGTGCAGGTATCATTTTAAGTGTGTGTATGTTTGTGTGTTTGCGTTTGTGTGTGTGAAATGAGCCAGCCTCACTGATGTTGCCTGTCAAGAGTTTTTTAGCCAATGAGTGAAGTCAGAACTGTGACTGGTAAATGAGTTATTTGGACACCAGGCAATAGGTATCCCTATGTATCATTGTGACATATAAATGGTTATCTAAATAAAGAAATTGGAGAAACCTCAACATGTTTTAATTTATCATGAAGAAAGGAGAGTTTCTAAGGCTGAGCAAAGGTTGCTGACCTGATCTGAAGACTGACTATGCAGGTGCAAAAACAGGACTTTGGTTCAAAATGAATTTGGTTCAAATTCCAAACAGAGTTTTGGGGTAGGAGTGTACAACTCTAAATGAAAATGAGAATTGGAATTAGGTTAAAGCTCATTGCATGAGCCCATAATTTGCAAGCTTTCTCAGTTGCCTTATTGTCAGAAACAATTAGGTAGTTTCAATAATCAGTAATAAGAGAAGCCAAGAACTAGTATTCCTAAGTGGCCGGAATACAGGGCTTTCAGGGGGTTTTTAAAAAGAAAAATAAATATTAAAATATTCTGCAAAAGACAAAAAGTTAATCAACTGCAAAAGCTGTATTTTTTTAAAAAATTAAAAATTACCACCTGAACTTTGCATGGTATTTTCACACACTAACCATGGTTTGCATGCTTCTCTGCATTGAGTATTAGAAAGAAGAAGAGTCATCAATCTTAGTCTCACATTTAAAACTCATTAAATCCCTTTGCCATCCTTCTTGAAGATTAATAACATGAGCCCAATATAATAGTTTTGCCAATTTAAATGTTTCCATTTTAACACTCCATTTCAAGAACACACTAATTACATTATCTAGCTTCTAGGCCAACTCTACAATGCACTCTGATAACTATCCTATCTGCTGCATATGGTGTGATGCTGGGTAATCCCTCACTATAATTATCTGTAGCAAATGAGAAGTTACTATTTTAAAACAATCTATAAAGATTTTAATTATAATTTAAAATCCTAAAATTGCAGATATTACACTGTGTTTTGAACATTCACTTCTGCACAAGAATACAGCAGTTTTGAATTAATCAAGGCTACAGCTTGCGTCACTATTGCAGTTGTAAGGCCGTTCAAGACAATGTTAAGCTCTTTTTGTCAATGCGAGAGAGAGATAAACTTTGAAGTGCTTGATTTTGGCTGGATTATGTATTGTGTGCATGTTTGGCCTTGTAGTTATATACCCCCCCCCCCCAAAAAAAAACTCTTTTGCTTCTGAAAGTTTGCTGAAAATAAAACATGACTTGGAGTATTATTTCTGAAAAACATTGCTAAAATGTTTGTTATCTTGTTTTGTATGGATTTTGTGGACTGAGCAATATTAGGGCAGTATAAAGGCCAATCTAACAGCAAACTTACAATAAATAGCTGCAATACTATTTCATCCCTTTTCATTTAGAATGTAGTTAATAAGAAAAAAATATTAACATTGCTTGAATGTATGAATTAACATTTTGCCTAAGGTGTTAACCCCGCACAAATCCAGAGTTGGAGTCCCCAAGATGGTTTGGTGGGGTCTTGTGTGCCTCCTTCCAGCAACTCCTGCAGCCAAGCTGGTGTTGAATGCATTGCTCTGCTTCCTTTGGGCCACATCAGCAAACTGATAATTTGTAATACATGGGGAGTCATATATTGTCATCTGGGCAGCACAGGACCTCCATAAACACTGTCCAGGTTTGCACTCGAGAGGTCACCGCTCTACGTGGGGCTACCTTTGAAGGTGACCTGGAAACTGCAATTAATCCAGAATGCAGCAGCTAGACTGGTGACTGGGAGTCACCGCCGGGACCGGTCCTGAGAGATCTGCATTGTCTCCCAGTACGTTTCCGAGCACAATTCAAAGTGTTGGTGCTGACCTTTAAAGCCCTAAATGGCCTCGGCCTGTATACCTGAAGGAGCATCTCCACCCCCATCGTTCAGCCCGGACACTGAGATCCAGCGCCGAGGGCCTTCTGGCGGTTCCCTCATTGCGAGAAGTGAGGTTAGAGGGAACCAGACAGAGGGCCTTCTTGGTAGTGACGCCCGCCCTGTGGAACGCCCTCCCTTCACATGTGAAGGAAATAAGCAGCTATCTTCTCTTTAAAAGACATCTGAAGGCGGCTCTGTTCAGGAAAGCTTTTAATATTTAATGCTGTTAACTTGATTGGAAGTCGCCCAGAGTGGCTGGGGAAACTCAGCCGGATGGGCGGGGTATAAATAAATTATTATTATTATTATTATTATTATTATTATTATTATTATTATTATTATTATTTCACCCCTGAATGCACACATCATTGTCTCTCGCGATCGGCAGATGCGAACAACAATTAGTGGTGAGGGTGTTCTGCAGAAGTTGTTTGGTATTTCTTAAAATTCCTGTTCACCTGTTCTCTTGATAGTATATGAACTTCTGAATGGGTACGGAGCTTGTCAAACTCCTGTTTATTCTCAGAGATTCTTTAATATTTGTAAAAAAAAAAAGGTTATTCATATTAAATGGGTAAAGATCCATGCTACATACTGAAGGGGCACTAATATGAGAAGCAGTGGATAGAAAAGAATGAGCTATGGTTCTTGAAGGAAACACTTCCCTGCCAGATTCACATCAGGGATGCCTCTTTCACGATATTTTGTATTGAGCTCTAACTAACACAAGAATACAGAACATACACATACTTGAAAAGGCTACAAATGGCACACAAGTGGTTGGGAATCAGAGGTTGGGAATCTGTGGTCATCCAAATGTCGCTGGTCTTCAACTTCCATCGGTCTCAGCAAGCATTGCTGATGGCTAGGGAAGATGGGAGCAGGCGTCCAATAATATCTGGAGGAGCTCATGTTCCTGACTGCTAGCATAAATCATGGAATTTTCTTTTAAAATGCAGTCAAGTAGCAACTGAGAAAAGGTTAAGACCTACTCATAAATATTTTAAAAGAAAAGGCCATCGTTACTACATCTGGATCCCAGGCGGACATCTGGACACCTGCTCTCAATGTCTTGGTTGCAGAAAATAGCCATTTTGGAAACAAATTTCATAGGCAAAGTGGTGTGCAGGAGTGGGGTTCACTCCTCCTTTCCCTACACCAGCATTGAGGATGGGAGACAGCTGCTTTTTATAAAGAAAAAGATGTGGGGAATCCCAAGTACTGGATTCAGATTATATAGTATGCAATGTGCTTTAACAGTTGCAGCAGTTTCTGTGAGACATGCAAACATTCCACTGTAGTGAGCATGCCGTATTATTATAGAACCCATAGTGCAGTGCTATGTTAATCCCCAATACATCCATGACTCCCTCTAACAACCTCATCCACCTTCCATTTGCAGACAATTTAACAGCACTGAACTCTTGTGAGTTGCCTTGGTGTCCTTAACAGTTCCCTTAGTTTCCTTAACAGCTCTTTGTGTTTCTTCACTTTCTCCTTCATCCTTTGAAAATCTGTGACATCCTTGAGAGGAAGCGAAAATGGCCATCCTGGGCCAACAGCCTATTGAATAGCTGCCAGAAGGTGAAGCTATTAACATCTTCTTGAGTAGGACTGAACACTTAACACCAAGGTGAGAGGATCTAGAGCTTATTAAAAATGGTCTTTGGCTATTTAGTAATAAAAAAAAGTTATTTCTTATCAGCAGATTGTATTTCTTGCACTATTGCCTTTCCTTCCTGTAAATCATTCATTGGCCTTACATATGTTTAGCATCAAAGCTGCACAAAAAGTTCTATTTTCAAGCTACGGTAGGTGCACAAGGAGAGCAGATACCAAAATCTAGTCATATAAAAAGGAGGTCACAAAAATGGTACATGGAGATGTTCATCACTGCCTCCCACATTATCCAGTGAAACTTACTTTCAAATAAGTGTGCCAAGTACTGCAGCCATATGAACAACCCTTGATAATCTTGTACATGTGTTACCGTATTTTTTCCAGGTATTAGATGAGGTTATTTGACTCATCAATCATGTAAAGAAACTGGGGTCATCCTATACAGTGATACCTTGGTTTACAACCATAATTCATTCCAGAGGTCTGGTTGTAAACCAAAACAGGTTGTATCCCAAGGCATGCTTTCGCAGCTGTAATCCAAAAATATATATTAAAAAATGGGTTGTATTCCTAAAAAAGGGACACACACTTCAGGGTTTGACATGGTTATAAAATGGTTGTAATCCAAAATGGTTGCAAACAAGGTACCATTGTACATGGATAGTGGGTGTGATGGCCTGGGAATCCGATTCAGAGGCTGAACCAGAGGAATCCCAGCCTGCACAGGAGTCCCCACCTCCAGGGCCGGCTGAACTGGGGCAGGGCCTTGATTCTGAAGCGCCTGCACCTGTGCCGGATCCTCAGGAGCAGGCACCAGGTGAATCCACTCTGGCTCCAGAGGTGGTTGAGGACTCAGTGCCTGCAGGTGAGTCTCCCCCTGGGCCCAGTAACCCTTCAGCCTCTCCTGAACTGCAGAGGCTCAGGGCAGAGAGGCAAAGGGAACTGGTTTCTCCCAGGAGGAGTGCTCGCCTTAAGGCCAGGAGAGGCGGGTCTCCTGGGGACCAGGACCGCCCCTGGCCTCAGAGAAGATAAAGGCCAGTCAGCCCGGTCCCAGGTTGCGGGAGCAACGTCGTTGTTGAGTACCTGTTCCTGCCCGGACCCAGACCTGACCCTCCAGTGTTCCTGTCCCCGCCCGGCTTCCGACCTCGCCCCGCTCCTTGTGAACTGTTTCCAGGCTAGTGACCCAGGACCGGACTTTGACTACGCCAATAGTAACCTTCCCCCCGGGACCAGCACAGTGGGGGTGTATGCACAACTTGCCCCCATGCCACTGTGGGGAGCGCCCGCTCTAGGGAGCATTCCTGCAGCAGTGTGGGGGGAGTGGCTGCCCACTTTGCCAAACCCCAGCAATGGCCCTACTGGGGTGATGGCACGCATGCAATTCCCCCTAAAAAAGCTCAACAACTTTGGGCCATCACCCCTCATTTTCTTTAAATTTAGTCCCCCCAAATAGGAAACGTCTTATACATGGGGGCGTCTTATACACAGAAAGATAGAAAAATTCATTGCCACCACGAGTGTTTTCCTTTATCCAATGCCAATGACTTTTGTCTCTGCCAGTGCTCAAAAAGCAATGTTTATTGTGTGTCATATACATGGTGTTGGATGGGCTGACATGTCCAGGATTTTCCCACAGCTACTATGCCAAAGTAGTCGTACAGATAACCTAGGGACATGGGTGGCGCTGTGGTCTAAACAGCTGAGCCTCTTGGGCTTGCCAATCAGAAGGTCGGTGGTTCAAATCCCCATGACGGGGTGAGCTCCTGTTGCTCTGTCCCAGCTCCTGCCTATCTAGCAGTTCGAAAGCACACCAGTGCAAGTAGATAAATAGGTGCCACTGTGGTGGGAAGGTAAATGGCGTTTCCATGCGCTCTGGTTTCCATCACAGTGTTCCTCTGCACCAGAAGCAGTTTAGTCACACTGGCCACATGACCCGGAAAGCTCTGTGGAGAAATAACGGCTCCCTCGGCCTGAAAGCGAGATGAGCACAGGAACCCCATAGTCGTCTTTGACTGGACTTAACCATCCAGGGGTCCTTTACTTTTACCTTTAAAGAAAAGCTATGCATTGGGTATGAATGAAGTATGAAAGAAAATGATCTGATTTATTTTCATGCCATATTGTGAAAGAGACAGACTACATAGCAGATATACTGTTTTAAACATTGATTTAACAGTGGAAACTGTACATGCTTTTAATGGATTTGTCAACTGTCTTGAGTCTTTATTTGAAGAAGGGCAGATTAAGAAATCAAATGAATTCAGAAAAATTCTGCATGAGAGTACCACTTTTGAAGACATTTTAATAGGATTTTAATATGAGATGTTAAAAGAGCAAAGGGTGAAACACATTTTTTAAAAAATTTACTGGAGCGGGAAAGTTGGACTAGATACTTACTTTATTGTGTACATGTACTAACTCACCACATGCCACACTACTTCTGACAAGAAATATTGTGATAGCGCTAAAAAGATTAAAAACCTGTTACTCTAATGAGTACTTGTAATTGTTAGGACTGTGTGAATTGATCCCTACTGAGAAGTCCTATGACAGCTGCTGAGAAATATGTGTTTGCCTCTCATGTGGGGAGCCGGCATGAGAGGCTCATTTATAAGCAAATTGTGAGCACTTTACAAAATAACAGAGTCCTATGACACCACTGAAGACTAACATATTTATGTTAGGATCAGCCAGGATTTGACGTGGAAGCCTCCTGGTCAGTTTGCTGGAGCCCTCATGGTGAGCTGTTCCAAATGATGAGTGGAATAAGAGTCCATAACGCTCTCACAGGTCTCAGAATGGCTTCCTACCATAGCTGTCAACCGTCCCTTATTTGGCGGGAAACTCCCTTATCCCAACGCCGTTTCCCGCTGTTCTCCCAGATTGATGATGTCCCGTAAATTTCCTGGGTTTCAAAGGAAGCAGCTCCTCTCCCTCCCTCCCTGCTGGCCAGGGAGGAGGGAGGCTCTAACTGTGTTGCTTGGCTGCGTTGCTCACCCAATAAGGAGTCTAAGAACGACTGGGGGGTGGAGCTTGCATGCCTTGTGCTGATCAAATTGGCCACGTTGCCTGGGGACTCGCCTTTGCTCAGCGCTTCCTAGTGGAGAGGTGACGGTGGTTTTCCTTGCTGCATCCCCTTTGCCGGGTTGCTGCGCTGTGGGAACCACTGCTTGAGGCTTTGTTTGGCTGCTGGTTGACTAAAATCCCTTATTTTGGCTGCTGATCCCTTATTTCGAGGCTGCTAATCCCTTATTTTCAAATCTGTAAGTTGACAGCTATGCTCCCTACCAACCCTACCTCCTCAGGTAGGTACCACAAATACTTCCAGGGCATGCTCTGGTCTTTGCTGGGGTCATAGCCAAGCAAATGGCTAGGCTCATGTGGCTCTCAACACAATGTGCACATATTTTTCACTTTAGGGATGTCTGGAAGTAACTGCTTTTGGTCTGCTGAGTTTTGGTGGAGAAAGAAATTGCTGCTCTGTCCAAATGCTGAAGTGAATCTTAGAATCTGGAATTCCATCCATGATTCACTCCATACCTGCACACTCCCTGCCTCTGAGAATCGGTCTAGCAAACTTATCGGGAAGTTGGAACAGATGAACAAAACTGGTGTAATATGGTCATTGTAGCCAAGCCCAGTATGTAGCTGGAAACAGAATTCTGCATCAGCTAAAGCTTTTGCGTTGTCTTTCAATGGAAGTCCCACATAGACTGCATTACAGTAATCAAATTTAGAATTTACAAGAGCATAATTTGAATTTATAAAACGCTTTAACAATACTTTTTGATTTATTTCTGATTTCAGTAGGTGGATACATTATAAGAGTTCTACACAAATATAAGCCTTCATGTTTTTGCAGCACTAAGCTCTAGAAGTAATCTATGCAAATGTCTAAGCTTTACTATTTGTATCTTAAGCAATCCTATTACTGATCTATAACCATTCTACTTCCAACCACCACTGTGCCAAACCAGCAAAGAAAATGAAATATAATTATGGGCCACTTTAAAACAAGACAATTTTTTAAAACAATTGATCACTTTCATACAGAAAATTAGGTATATTCTGTACATACACCAACATGCATGATAAGTGAACACATAATTGTGTTGTTAGTCACTAGTGCTGGGTGACATCAACTTTTCAACATCGCGGTATATCACCAGCCAAACACCGCAGTTTGGCGATAAACCGCAATGTTGAGAAAACAAGCTGCATTGGCCTCAACTGAGGCGGTTTCACCCCAGCGCCTAGTAGGCTAGGACAATGCAGCTTGTTTGTACAGCTCAGCTGGGTTATGGGAGGGAAGAAACCTAATTAAACTAAGTGGGTGATATTGGGCTATGTCATACTCAGAATAGATCCACTGAAATCAATGGACAGTAATGGCTAACTTAAGCCCCGATTTCAGTGAGTTTACTCTGAATATGATGTACTCAAATACAGTGGTGCCCCGCAAGACGAATGCCTCGTAAGATGAAAAACTCGCTAGACGAAAGAGTTTTCCGTTTTTTGAGTCGTTCCGTAAGACGAATTTCCCTATGGGCTTGCTTCGCAAGACAAAACGTCTTGCGAGTTCTTGCGAGTTTGTTTCCTTTTTCTTAAAGCCGCTAAGCCGTTAATAGCCGTTAAGCCGCTAAGCCGCTAATAGCCATGCTTCGCAAGATGAAAAAACCACAAGATGAAGAGACTCGCGGAACAGATTAATTTCGTCTTGCGAGGCACCACTGTACTACCCAGTGAAATATAATTATCTACTTTATTTTGACTAAACATGCATAGGATGAGACTGAAATAGTGTAATGAAATGCAAAATCTGGCTTCAAATTACGATAACTCGGTTAGGACCATTAATTTCAATAGGTCTACTCTGAGTTAAACTTAGCTGACTACTACCCTATATTTGCAATTTATTGAGAGTTTTGCCAAAAGGCAATAACTCTGTGGCTTAGCTCTCTACCAATATATATTTTAACAAAATGTTTGCCGGAGGCATTAAAGGAAATGGCACCAGGTATCTATATCCCAACCAATTTTATTTCCTTCATTATTAAAAATGTGATAAGTAAACACACACGCAACACATGGGCCCAGATTAGACTAAAATTAATGGGAGCCAGCAGAAGTCCTGCTAGTGCAATGGGATGTTTCCCCTGCATCTTGTGTGGTTCCTGTACACCCTCCAAATTGGCTCTGGGATATCCCCTAGAACAGCACATAGGGGGAGGAGTGGGGAAATTGTTCTGCCTGGGAAGCTGAAATGTTGGTATTGACAGAATGCAAGCCTGGAGGTCCTGGGATGCCCAGATGTGGTCCAAAGGAAACAGAGCAATGCATTCAGCACCAACTTAGCTGCAGGAGTTGCTGCAAGGACCCATACAAGACACCACTAAACCATCTTAGGGACTCCAACTCCAGATTTGTGCAGAGTTAACTCCTTAGACTTTTCTTCTCCGGATGATGTCCCATGGATAAGGATTTCCCTCTATGGCACGTGCCCAAACGGCCTTCTTGACCTTTGGACCCTCTATTAGTCTTGTGTACAGGGTGGTAAGGGAGAGGTAGTACCTCTGGTGGTGGTCATGTTGCACTCCTTCTGGGGTAGTTTGTCCCCCTTTGGTCCCTATCCTGCGTTCAGTTTTCACCTCTAGCTCCTAGAAGCTGTCAGCATGCGACAGTGACCACACCCCAGGAAATGGCTGGCCGGCTAAACTAGGTGAGGGTAGTGAATGGGTTTCAAACCCTCCATGGGTTAGAAACGCCTCCTTCATGCAAAGACAGGCCCTGGCAGTTAGAACAGCCAAGAATGCAGTTTCTACAAAGGAGGTCACTTTGGTATTGCTAACACAGTGGTTTGACTTCATCCATCTCGAGACAGGTGGATGCTCACAGCATTCAACTCAGAGTTTTACTCAGAGTCAACCCACAGGAATCAAGGAACATGACTAAATTGTTGTTGTTGTTTAGTCGTTTAGTTGTGTCTGACTCTTCGTGATCCCATGGACCAGAGCACGCGCCAGGCACTTCTGTCTTCCACTGCCTCACGCAGTTTAGTCAAACTCATGCTGGTAGCTTTGAGAACACTATCCAACCATCTCATCCTCTGTCGTCCCCTTCTCCTTGTGCCCTCCATCTTTCCCAACATCAGGTTCTTTTCCAGGGAGTCTTCTCTTCTCATGAGGTGGCCAAAGTATTGGAGTCTCAGCTTCAGGATCTGTCCTTCCAGTGAGCACTCAGGCCTGATTTCCTTAAGAATGGATAGGTTTGATCTACTTGCAGTCCTTGGGACTCTCAAGAGTCTCCTCCAGCACCATAATTCAAAAGCATCAATTCTTCAGTGATCAGCCTTTTTTATGGTCCAATAAAGAACTAAATTAGGTCCATTTATTTCAAGGGAAACTTAGTTAGATATCACCCATTGGTTTCAGGTAAACATTTTGTAAATCAGGATGTTAATCCTGAGTCTGACACTAGTTCTTCAGTTCCCTCCCCGCAGGTTTGGGAATGTGTGTTCAAAGCTGCCAACTTATATAAACGCATTAATTTGAAGGTATACAACCCATTTCCTGCCTCCGTGCAATTTTAGAAGAGTCAGCGCTTAGCGAGCTTCAGTGAGCGCAGGGACACTGCACTGAGGGGGGTGAAGTGGATTTCTTTTTAAGTGACCCTGCTGGAGAGGCAGCAAGAGCACTTCAAAGGGAAACAACTTCAGCTTGCTTTTGTAGAAGCCTGGGTGGCACAGCAGCACAAGAGGATGAACCGAGGAAGGTTCAGCACTGGGCTGAGAGAGAGAGCTGGAAAGAGGGTGCAAGGCAAAGTTACAATTTTGAAAAAGACACTCCGTGCTTCCAAATATAGTTTGTGAGTTAACTGGCTGCATTTTAAGTTTTGGAGGTTTTCTTTTTAAAATTTGATTTTATGCATGCTTTACTTGGGCATATGTAAGCATGCCAGCTTCGTGTGCATTTGCCACGATGCTTGCTGTGTCCACAAAATGTCCACAAACCTGGTAAAACCACAACTTTAAGTATGAATGTTCTTAACTACAGGATTTAGAAAGCGGCATAGTTAAATAGTGACTTGCAAGCTTTTGCACAGAATCCTTCATTACAACAACAACAACAACAACAACAACAACAACAAAACAGTTGGTAGCAGTGGACACCACCCCAATCTCCAAGCACTAAGAGATTTCAGGAGTTCTAGGGTTTGTGTTTCCTTTGGAAGGAGGTGCAGCAGAGACTGTGGCATCTTTATGATATAGTGTTTATTTACACATATATGCAACCTGAGCGAAGGATTCGCAGTATTAACACCCCCCAAAGGGTCCTGCTTCTTCCATAGATGCAGATTTCAACCAGAAATTAAGTATCACTCTAACTCTCTGGCTTCCCAGCCTGCTGCTAATCATCATCATCATCATCATCATCAATACTTTTATTGTCAATGTACAACCTGTGTAAAATGAAATTAACTGAGCCTCCCGCCCTCACAAACACTCAATCTCTTTGCACGATCTCATTGTGATTGTCGCACAACACACCAACCCCGAAAGTCAGCTGCACTATATTATTTTCCATTCAGCCTAACAGCCCACGGATAGAAACTGTTTTTTAGCCTGTTGGTACGACTGATTATACTTCTGTATCTCCTGCCCAAGGGTAGAAGATTAAAGAGGTGCTGGCCGGGGTGTGAATCATCCCTGAGAAATTTTCTCGCTCTCCTAAGGCAACGATCCCTTGCAATGTCATCTAGCGAGCTCAGGAGTCAGCCCATGGTATCATGTGCTGTATTCACCACCCTCTGTAAAGACTTTCTAGCTTCTGACTCACATAATTCAAGTCAGCTCTGGCCTTTGTTTGTCTAACTACCATTTGCCCAGTGTGGAACAGAGCCGCTTCCTTTGTTACCTTAACAACCCATACTATTACCTCACCAGGAAGCTAGTCTGGTTATTCCAGGAATTTGAATCCTTGCTTAAATTTTAACACTTGCTGGATCAAGGAATTAGAAGGGTCTTGGCATACAGCCTACTCATTAACAGTAGAAATCTGTTAAGCACAGGTTATTCTGCATCTTGAACCCCTTCAAAGCCAATGGTAAGATTTGGATAATCTTTCCTGACATTATAAACCATAATTTATCAAGTTGGAAACAACCTTTGGACACAAGTGGTATGCACCAGCTTCAGCACTTTGTTCATTGCTTATATTAAGCCAGAAATTGTCCTTATGTCTGACATAACTCTGATTAGTTAACTAATAATAATAAGCCAAGACCAGGCCCCTTCCTTAGCTATCCTCTAAATTGCATTTTATTTAGAGATGATACAAATATCTGTGATTTTCTCCTTCTTGATATAAAATAATCCATGCTCTGTGGAAGATAAGTATCTAAACAGGCATTACATTTAACAGCAGTATAATCAATACTGTGAAAAAGTAACTGGAAGTCATCTTGTCTCAGTCTCTCTCAAAAATATGAGCATCTGTACACTTGCATACATTTCAGTACAGTACATTTGACATTCATCAAACAATTTAAAGATGCTGTTTGGATTAGTTTGCAAAGCGTGAGCAAGTCAACATTTGTAAAAAAAACCTATACAGTACAACTGGGAGGCGGGTGGTGCTGTGGGTTAAACCACAGAGCCTAGGACTTGCCGATCAGAAGGTTGGCGGTTCGAATCCCCGCGACAGGGTGAGTTCCCGTTGCTCGGTCCCTGCTCCTGCCAACCTAGCAGTTTGAAAGCACGTCAAAGTGCAAGTAGATAAATAGGTACCACTCCAGCAGGAAGGTAAACGGCATTTCCATGTGCTGCTCTGGTTCGCCAGAAGCAGCTGGCCACATGACCCAGAAGCTGTACGCCGGCTCCCTCGGCCAATAAAGCGAGATGAGCGCCGCAACCCCAGAGTCTGTCATAACTGGATCTAATGGTCAGGGGTCCCTTTACCTTTACCTTTTACACTTGCATACATTTCAGTACAGTACATTTGACATTCATCAAACAATTTAAAGATGCTGTTTGGATTAGTTTGCAAAGCGTGAGGATTGCAAATTCTTCCAGTCTTCCCTGCATTCTCATCTGAAAATTGGAGCAGAGCCTGTTCCCGTACAGCTGTGTATAAATGGTCTCTGTGAATTGGAAACTGCAGATCTCAATCACGTGGAAAGAAAGCCTTGCACACATGCCACAGAACATGCCCATAGAAGCTATTGCAACCTTCAAATGAAGGTATGGAAAAGATAATCATGTATGTAGTCTTATTACCTCCTGGCCCACTCCTGGCCAACCCATCCACTGAAAGATTGTCCACAAGGGGCTTTAAGTTAGTCAGAGCAAGGAAGTCCCATTCCACTGATTTCAAAGGGTCTTAGTTCTGACTGATTTCTGCAGGATTGTGTTGTGTATGAAAATAATACATCACACATGTTCCTCTGAATACTAGATTTTTCCTTTAAATCTATTATTCCCATCGTGCATTTTGAAATACCATTTGATATTCCTCCTTTCTGTAGCTGTAATCCCCGTCTTTAAAGCTCCTGAAAAAACACCTTCCATTTGTATGTTTTTGCTGATTATTTTTCTGCCACTAAACGGGAACTATTCTGCCGCAGCATTTGGGAGAATCGCTGCTTTGTCTAGCTTATGCCTCGTTTCCAGTTATTTGCTGATTTAGCTACTTAAAGACATCCTCAGTTATTAAAAATGATCACATTTTCTGCTTTGTTAGGGATCAAGGGTGCTGCTGCTAGGAATCTATATCGCATTATAAACTACCGACTTGATTATTGTTGTCACTTTCTGGATCCAATTCAGCTCTAGACCCTTCACAGAGAGCTTTTAGGATGAAGATTTTGGAAGAAGCCACTAGGCAGGTTGGTTTAAACGAGTAAGGAAAGTAATAGAGCATCCTATCATTGAGAGTTTTAAATCCAATATTACTCCCTGTCAGAAAGCTCTTGTTATTGTAATTACTTTTCTAAAGTAGGCTGCTAACAAGATTAACCTCTTTGGCTCCACTGTGTTCCCTGGATATACAAGTAAATAGTCACCCAGGAAAACCATGCTGCAACTTACAAGTCTTTCTACAATCTATGAGGCCACTGACAGTTTCCTGCAAATCACATGTCACTTACACTGAAGAGACCCATTCATTCTGATGTTTTCTTTTATAATGCTAATATTTCTTTAAAAGTCCTTTTCTAAGGCATACAATCAAACAGATTATTCATTGTTGTTCTCAAACCCTCAATGCCTACCTCTTTTTCTTCTTCAGCCTATTTTTCTGAAGTTGAAATACATCCCCAGCCTGTCTTTGATGCCCACAGTACCATAACAAATTCTGCCAATACAGATTTGTAAATGTTTACCGAACAAAGTACTTGGGTATTAGTAAGATGGGGTGTCTCCCAAGGCTCTCTGCTCATCGTTCATTTTGCTGCCATGTTAAGATAGGCCCTTCACCATGTTGAAACACTGTTGTACTTATAAATCAAATCTTTGAAATGATTTGTTAAATCTTAGGCTTTTTTTCCAGACAGAATTCCCTAGACTTCAGTTCCAGTAAATCTCAGGTGGGTGCCATTGCCATTATAAGAGAAGAAGGGAGGCTTTCATGGTGAGTTCTGGCCCCTTTTCTAGAAAAATAGCATATCCAAGTTTTCCAAAAGCTTCAGCCCAACTGAGATTCTGTGACTCCTATATTGTTTGTTGTTGTTGTTTAGTTGTTTAGTCATGTCTGACTCTTCATGACCCCATGGACCAGCAGTTTGGTCAAACTCATGTTAGTAGCTTCGAGAACACTATCCAACCATCTTGTCCTTTGTTGTCCCCTTCTCCTTGTGCCCTCAATCTTTCCCAACATAGGCTATTCTCTATGTCTCCTCCCTTTCCTGGTCTTTCTTATCAACCAATAATGTCTATATACCTGTATGGCATTGCAAAGTAATTTGGAATACGTTGTACGAAAGGAGTACCGTATTTTTTGCTCTATAAGATGCACCAGACCATAAGACACACCTAGTTTTTGGAGGAGGAAAACAAGAAAAAAAATATTCTGAATCTCAGAAGCCAGAACAACAAGAGGGATCGCTGTGCCGCGAAAGCAGCGATCCCTCTTGCTGTTCTGGCTTCTGGGATAGCTGTGCAGCCTGCATTCGCTTCATAAGACGCACACACACTTACCCTTACTTTTTAGAAGGGAAAAAGTGAGTCTTATAGAGCAAAAAATACAGTAATTATTTTCTTTCTTTTTTGCCATTTCTACATATGAATGAAACTACCGTATTTTTTGCTCTATTGGACGCAGTTTTCCCTCTCCAAAAATTGAGGGAAAATGTGTGTGCGTCCTATGGAGCGAATGCAGGCTTGTGCCATAGCCGCGCGCAACCCCTCCGGCAGGGAGAGGCTGCACGGGGCTATGGCTTCTTTAGCTCCATGCAGCCTCTCTCAGCAGGGAGAGGTTGCGTGGGGCTAAAGAGGAAGCCAAAACAGCCAGCGCGATCCATCCCGCTCGCTGCATTGGCTTGTGCCATAGCCGCACGCAACCCCTCTGGCAGGGAGAGGTTGTGCGCTGCCGGTACGCTGCTCTTTGGGGCTGGGGGGGGGGGAAGATTTTTTTTATTGATTTCCCCGTCTAAAAACTAGGTGCGTCCTATGGTCCGGTGCGCCCTATGGTGCGAAAAATACGGTAAATATGATGACAGGTTTGCAAGATTAAACTGTTAGAAGAGCACTTAATGTTTTAAGTACACAGAGTGCTAAAAAAAGAGTACTGGCCGCTGCTCTGCCCTCCCCCCCCCAACATGGACCATTTCACTGTTGTTAATTTTATACACAACTCGCATGATTAAATGATAAAACAAATAGTGTTTAGGCACAGTTATTCTTTTGTCTGCAGGTCTGTCTGATGTTTTTCTCTTTCTTCAACTTAAAAACAGATGTTATACAGACCCCATTTTTACATGGGCCTCCCAGTGATCTCCCATTACTAAAGGTCCAAACCTGCTTAAAATCAGCACTAGAAATTGCTACAAAACTAAGGCAGAGGCAGATATATGGAAGCACAACAGTTCGTTCACACTAGACACTAAGCCAAGAGGGTGCTGCAGGGGACAATGCAACAATGACTTAGATCAATCCCTGACCACTGGTCCTCTTAGCTAGGGATGATGGGAGTTGTAGTCCCAAAACAGCTGGAGGGCCAAGTTTGGATGAAAGGCATTGGGGGGCACCAAATGTTGCCATCACATAGGGCGCTGCTGAAATTTTAAAGTCCACCACTAACAGATGTTTTATTGGGTCCTTGTCTGCATGTCTAATTGTTGGAAATGTGAAATATAGAAGGCTAACTTTTCCCACTATTGGTGCACCTGCTCTTTCAACAAAGGATTCCTGGCAACCAATCTTAAGGAACACCCCAATGATTTTGTGTTATAGAATATGTCTAGATTCCTAAAAAAAAATCCTGTTACAATACTTAAAAGAAACTCCAGAAGATAAATTGTTTTATATGATTGTTACAGCAAGGAAAAAGAAGAATTTAATGACCACAAAAGTGGTTTATTAAATTGTGGGGTTTTACAACTCTAAGCAAGATCTTATTAGTTTTTAATGGGTAAAGCAAGGGGGAAATGATATAATGGATTTTGAACAAGAATGGGAACTCTGTAAAATTGATCATGCTTGCCTTTACCCTGTTTTGTAAAAGCTGTGTTAAACAGTATCTCAGAAAGGTAATACTCCTTCCAATGACAGAACTTGATGTTACCGTTTTGTCTTTTGGTTTTAAGTTGTTTGTAATTATATGTCTTTTACCCTTGATAATTTTATTTTATAACTTCCGGGTCGGTGCCATCGCCGAATGGCGGACTCCCTCCGAGCTCCGGAGGGAGCCGGCTTGGCAGGGGCTGGGTCCTACCGCACCGGCGATGCGGGGACCCTTAAAAACCACGGCCAGAGGAGGCCGTGGACATGAAGACTCGGCTGGCACCGTTAGCGCTCTCCCGACTCGTGAAGGAGCCTTTTTAAAGGCTACGGATCGGGTGCCGGGGAGAAGCGTGGTGCTTTGAGTTCTCTGCTATCCCTGCCGAGCGCAGCCGCATGCCATTCGGCGGAGAGCGCTGACTTCTTCTATTGAAAATTCGGCTCTAAAGAAGAACCCGTGAGTAATTGGAATATGGACTAAAAAAAGGGGGATAAATTTTTAAAATTCGGAGCGAACGGGGGAGGCGGAAAAAAGGAAGTCAGCCCACCCCTAAATTGTAGAAGAGCCAAAACAAAGGACTGGACAACTAAGATCGAGTGTAACCTTATCTTGCCGAATCAGCAACTTCGCGAGGGAAAATTATAAGATTGAGCTGGAGGAGAAAAGTGGAATTGTTTTTTAAAAAAAAGCAACCCCCCCCCCCCGGAATCCCTGGAGCGATTCGTGAAACTGCCTGGAGAAAAGCGATGGAGGTTTTGACAGCTGTCAAAGAGCTGTCAAAAAGGAAGATTAAAATAGAGATTTTGTTATGAGGACTTTGCCGGTTATATTTGTTATAAATTGAATATAAACTGTTTTAAATATCGGTCAACAAGCTACTTGGTCTGGTGGATGTGATTCTGGAAGGGAACTTTGTTACTGCAATGCACCTAGAGGAGCCGAGGGATATTGCATGTGTTTTTCACAGGAAACTTGAACAGTTGAATGGAACTTTTAATCTCCTGGGAAACTGCAGGAATGGAACATTATTTTGTCTACAGAGGTCTACACACTACAGGAAACAATGGAACTATTTGTTGGAAAATGAAAGGAACATGATGCAATGCTTTGCTCCAGGAATAACAAGCCTCTGCAGAGACACTAGAAACTTTTGGAAAAAGAACATTTCTGTGGGAGAACAGAGAAATAAAAAGGAGGAGAATGATTGACAAGAACAAGGAAATAACAAGAACTGGACAGAACTGGGGGAACATTTGGGATATTCAGGTTTGACAAACTTATGGATACAAAATTGGAGTTTTTACTCCTGGATATAAAAACCTGGATAGAAGAAATGGGCCCTTTTTTGATAGACTCCTTCTACGATTGGACATCCGTAATCAAAGACTGGCAAAGAACCTGAGGGACATAGTTTAATGTGGGAACTCCAGGAAGATATTAGAAGTGGAGGGATAGGTGAAACGCAAAGGGGGAAGAGGGGAGGGAAAATTGGAATCCAAAGGCTGTAAAATTATTATTCATATTTATCTTATTTCCATCTGTACTATGTTTGAAAGGGGGAAACTCGTGGAAGGGTATAGATCGATCTTAGGGGATGGGAATTTGGATAAATTGGGTTATTGATGGTGAGTGTAATTTGGGGATAAGAACTTGTTGAATTTAATTGCTTATTTGGAAGATTTGGAACACAAGAGGGGGTAGGGAGGGGAAGTCCTAGTTATTGGCAAAAAGTTTATAGATTGGATTTAATTTGTTTTGATTTGTTTTAATTTGGAAAACCTTAATAAAAATTATTATAAAAAAAAGATAATTTTATTTTATCCACTTACTTTATTAGATTTATATTTTTTTAAAAAATATATAAAACTTAAGTATGTTAGTTAATTAACTCTTTGATTTTTATTTTTTACTTTTTCCTAATTGAAACTTTGAAAGTAATAAAAAAGAAGAAAATAACTTTCTAAAAATCATATGTGGAAGACATTTTTAATGGGGAAATTAAGGTGAAATCCCCAAGGGGATTTTTATATCCAATGTCCTTGCATCTAAATTGTTCCTAACTATGTACCAAGATTTAGAATTCTGTAAGAGAAAATGAGTTACGAACATTTTGACAACAGTAGCATGTCAAATGCCTGAAATTACGCACAGGGGCAGTTGTGCTCCCCAATGGCTCCCCTGAGTCTGCACTCAGGGAGGCATGACTACGGTTAGTGAAAGGATCTATTATTTTACAGAGATGGGTGATGACCAGAGACATGGCGGGAATATCAATCAGTCCTCCTCGTCCTTTATTTACATGTGTAGGATGCCTTGACCCTCCATCCCCAATTAAGAAACGGTTGAGGTTCCTGTCGGGTAAGTATGCCTGGATTTATACATCAGAATATCTGTAAGAGTTCTGTGAAGACCAGTGTTAGCAAGATACCCCTTCCAGAGTTATATATTAAGCCAGGCTGTTTGTTGGTTCCTAATTGTTAATGCTAAGTTTCCTACCACAAACCCCCACTCATGTGCTCTAAGTTTTCTAGACAGAGTGATGTAGCCCCATGGCCCCATTCTGAGCTGACTGGGGTTTATGCACAACTGCTAATGTGCTACAGAGGTACTGTCAGGCAACAGAGGAACCAACCCCCATGGCAGGTTGCCAGGAACAGATAAGACAAGGAAAAGTCCTTACCACATGCTTTTTATTCAATATTTGCAGAGAGAGGCTTGGGATTGCAGCCTTTTGGAATAATGGCATTGTCCTGTGTTATCCCTCCTTCTCTCCCACTTCCTCATTCGTCAACAGCACCCCCACCCCGGGTTGCTGCTTAGGGCTATCTCTCTTCGAGCTCTTTGCTCTCCTACTTTTAAGGCTCGCTGGGTTCTGGGAGATGGTGGATCTGGGATGCTTTCTAGTGATAACGTGTCAGCCAGCTGCTCCGCCTCCTCCTCTCCCAATATTTCCCAACTTTCCCCCACATCGTCCTCTGAGCTGTGACCTCCCTCAAACTCCTGTTGTAATTCTGAACTGTCTTCTTCTTCTCTGGAAGGGTCAGGCTGGGAAGGCAGTCCTCCTCTGCCCAGTACCTGACAGGTACTAAAACTACTATGCAGTTGTGGAGGCAGATTAGGAAGAGGTGGGTGCAGCTGTCTCTGGTTCTCCACTGTGTTCTAAAGAAGTGTTCAAATTTACATAATCTCTTCTGCTGACGTAATACAGACACCACTCATTATTGGTCCATGTGCTGGTGAAGTCACACTAGTGTAAATATATGTTGGTGTAACTGTGGCACTATGTCAAAATGGATCCCTGTTGCTGGCATATATTTGGGCTTCACGGATGTACATATTTTACCAAAATAATTCACACAGAATTCAGTGGGGCTTACTGTCATATAAATGGGCATAAGATTGCAGCCTTAGTTTGTAGCCTATTCACATCCATCCACCCCACGGGTGGGATGACATTGCAAGAGTGAACACTTATTTATGGGAATTCTGGCAGAAGAATGGACAAATTAAATTTACATTTCAAATACCGCACACCTCAGACTGTGCTTTTTTTTCCCTTCAAGCAAAATTTCCTGCTTCCATCTATTTCTATGAATAACTCTAAGTAGCAAAGCCTGTTGCTGAACCACTAGGTCAACATCACACATAATTACTAACAATTAAAACATGACAAAATCAGAATATAAAACATTAATTATTGCTATGAGCACAATCACAACCTGCTTATATTATGACTTTCTCCTGTTTCACCTTGTTAGGCCCTTAAATCTTTAAAGGAAAGCAGCTCAGTTAAATAATTATGCTCTAACTTTACCAATGTTGCCATTTTGTACTCTGCATATAATGTTATCACCACGGCTTCCCTATAAATGGCTTTATGAAGTTGATTCGATGTACTATTTGTCTTCTGTTTTCCAACAACGAATGTTGAGATCAGAGCAGCTCACGATAACAACAACAGCATTAAAAATTAACAAACATTACAATCACTATAATATCAAAACCACAGTAGGGCATAAATAAAGCATAAAGCAAACAAACTCATCAAAACACTTAATGCAATTCAATACAAACTCATCATGATTCAAAATAACAGCAGTGTTTTCAGTTATCGTCTAAAGGTCAGCAGAGAGGAGGCCAGATGGGTGGACAAACTGAAGTGCTACAGCCCAAAATGCTCTGGTTGTCATTGCCATAAAGCTCATGTCAGAAGGTGTCTGTGTGTCTGTATGTGTCCCAAAAAGGATCGCAATAGTTCAGCAAATTTGCTGAATCCTTCAGATTTCCATCTCAGGGCATTTACGAGCTGCATAGGTACAAAAGAAGCACTTTGAATTGGGTCCAGAAAGAAATGGCTATTCCATTCCTTTATGCACCTGTGAGAGGTATTTTGTATTGTAGATAGCAGTTTGCAGCCTAACTGTTGTATTTTGAGCCATGTAGTTTCTGAACAGACTACAAAGGAAGCTCCATTAAAGTTCAGATGTTGTGGCCCCTGAGTCCTATTCCCCATGAGCCCAATGGCCAAGGACTCAAAGGAGGTGAAGGAATGGGTAAGGAAATTACCCTAGATAGCCCCACTTGCCCAGAAGCCTCAATGCACAAGGAGTCCATCGTAACAGTGGCTGAGGAGGTCTACTGCAATGCCATCCTCAGAGCTCACAGAACCCAGTGACTGCTAAAATAGGTAATACCCCTTCAACTACAAGAGGTTTTTCCTACTGGAGAGGGAACTACTCACTCAAGCCGAGTAGCAGTCCTATTTCAGCCTTAGTCCACTGTTGCCTGTTGCAGGTGCAACATCTGAGAGACTGCCTTGTGTGTCTCCAGTCTGAAACCCTCTTGGAGCTGTCCAGGGTGCTACCTAAAAGCCTGAAAGATGCCTTGCCTTGAACTTTTGCCTTGGCCATCTGGCTGAGACCCCAACCTGCAACCAAACAAGTTATGTCTAATGTGAGATTTTGCATTTTTTTAATGGTAACTTGTTTGTTTTAAAAGAGAGCTGTTGGGCTCCTTGATCTGCAATAGGACACAAGCACAGGGTGGTTACTACTTTCTTCCATGCCATTTCCCCAGTGAAAGTCCCCATCCTGGAACTGCTATATGCCCCAGAAGAGAAGATGCTCTTCACTTTGGACAGCTAGAAGGCTAGCGACCTGTTCCAACGATAGTTAGAGCCAGATTGTTATGTACACATCTAAACTGTCTTCCTTGAGGCAGGGCACCTTACTAAATTGCTTGCACTTCCACTTGGAGATTTGCACTTTTTTCAGCACTTTTTAGTTTCTTAACATGCCCTCCAGTAGTGTGGCTAGCTCTCTGGGGCACCTGGTTGTTTGGGCCTGGGCTGCTTTAAATCTGGGACAGTACTGTTTTTGACTAGGCTGTTCTTCCCTTTGGTTTAGATGTGTGGAAAGGACTTTAGGACAAACCATACCATCATCAGACCCAGACATAGTGGTTGGTTCTGTACTTGGATCATAAGCACATGAAAAGAGCCCTGCTGGATCAGAACATTGGCCGATCTAGTTCACCATCCTGTTCTCAGAGTTGCCTATGGTAAAGTCACCAGCAGGGCATGAACACATTAGCCTCCTCCTGCTTGTGTTCCTCAGCAACTGGTACTCAAAAGCTTCTTCTTTGGCGATCACTCGCAGCCGAGTAAGATTGTCTTTCATGAACACGGTCTTAACAGTGAGTCCATAAGTGACTGTGGAGGCCAATTCTGGATCCACATGTCCTTCCACACTGCCCCTGATATTGGATGAAATATAGCTATCTTGACTAGCAACCTTGTCCTCCATTAATTTCCCTAATTCTCTTTTGCCCAAGTTGGTGTCTACCACTATGCTTTGTGGTTGTGAAATCCATAGTTTAACTCTGCACTGTTGTGAAGAAGTACATGCTTTTGTCTATGCTGAATCTATTAAGCTACACTGAATAAAGTTGAGATAGGGGACAGAGGCTTCAATCGATTCATTTTCTCCACACCATCCATATTTTTTAAAAAAATCTATACCACATCCCTTCTTCCTCCCCTTATATTGCCTCATGTTTAGAAAACATCTCATAAGCAATTAGCAGAGAAACACATAATATAAATAAGAAAAGTCTACCTCACAAGGCTGGACTATGGTGATGATAATTCAGATGCATGTTAACTTTTTACACACATATGAAATATTGGGGGGGGGGGGTCCACAGGGAGCCTCACTCACTGGAAAGATTGCCTTCCATAAATAATGGCTGACAATGAATTGGTCAAGTTCATTAAATTTGTCAAATGGCCTCTCCTCACACACCCTGAACCAGGTTCCATATATATATGTTGTTGTTTTTACAGGTTTTTACAGGAAAACCTGACCTAACAAGGCCCACAATACAGAGTTGGGGTTGCTGGCTTTCCTTCTGTCAGTCCTATGCCTTAACAGCTGCCTGACTTGCCAAAATTTAGCAACAAATGGAAAGGGTTGGGGCGGGAAGAAAGTTTTGCATACCCAATTTCTACATGTCAGGCAACTCTTAGAGCAGGCATGTCCAAAGTAAACTTCAATCCTTAAAAAAGCTCAATAACTTTGGTCTGCCCTCACGCATGTTCACTTAATCAAATCTGGCCCTCTTTGAAAAAAGTTTGGGCACCCCTGTCTTAAAGGAACAACAGTGCTATGAGGGGAAAAAACCTTTCATAAATTATGGGAGAATATATCCACAAGTAGCAGCAAAAGTCTCAGAACACCACAAGATACCGCCCCTAAAAAACTTCAAGGAATCATCATATTAATGCTTAATCTCCAACTGGGGTAAAAATGATGCCTTGCAGACTGGTTAATTAACTTAAGGAAGTTCACATAATGAAAGTTTTCCATCCCTTCATCCTTGCTGCAGCCACCTGATAGCCCTGAACACCTCTCTGGAGGGTTAGGAATGCCTCTTGAACAATGTGGGATGTGGAGCCGTGTCCCTCAAGTAAGAGGAGCTGACAGGAAACTTTATTTCTCCTAAGTTCCTTAAATTAACTTTTATTAGAATCCAAATCAACAGAGGCTTCTTACCTGTATTAAAAAGTTCAGCATACAGTGTGAAAATTGAAACTGCTACAATTATTCACAACAATACAAATCAACCTACAAACATGCCCAAGATGAAAATTATGTGAAACAAAGAATAATCTGCCATGGTCCTGCAACCGAGTGCAGCAAATTCTAACAATGTGCTTCTGCTGATAGCTGTAATGTTGTTGGTGTTGTCTCCTGGGAAATTGGGGACAGGAGGGGGGAAGAAGATTGCAACACTGAGGGAATTAATTAAAGTGATGTTTGCTACAGAGAGGGGGGGGGAATCGCAGCAAACATTATGTGATACCAGTTAAGAAAATTATATTTTGTTCTTATGGCCCTCCACCCAACCCCAAAAAGCAAGCACTTGGGAAGGAGTGGCCAGTTTCTGGATATGTAATATTTTGTGAGTGTAAAAGTCAATGAAAGCAGTGTGAGCAAGGAATACCAATATTGTTCAGTCATGGTGATGAAAGGTACACCATGAGCCTTTTAATATCCAGTAGCTTCTCTCTCTGTATGGCACATTCTTCCGAGTGCAGAGATATTGTGTTATGGGGATATATAATTGCAAAAGACAATCTCCATTAGCATCAGCCAAGAATATAGCATGTCCCCCCCCCCCCCCGCAATATTCTCTGCTTGTAAACAGAAGTTAGCATATAAAACATATGAAGGGAGTTGTACTGCTGCTGATAGATGAAGAGCATAAGACTATAACTTTAAGTCTAGGCAAAGGCTGAAGCAGTGCTGCCACCTTTCGACTAGCCAGAAGAAACTGATTATGTGCATTTGTAAGTGCTGAAAGAGAGAAAGAGGACTTGAGATAGCCCAATTATCTTGCACGGGAGGTTTATCATACAACCACAAAATGTGTCTTGGCTTTCAAATGTATCTCTACCTTTAAACAAAGCACATTGACTTGATTTATTTTTTGAGACAGTCTTTCTAGAAACTAGCATGATTGGCAAACTTTTCATAAGGCACCATTTCCAAGGGTTGTAAACAACACTAGGAAATAATAGTATAGAAAGGTACTGAATACTATGCACATGCTAACTCATTCAATGTATATTCAGATGCAGCTTGGGTGATTTATTTTCTCCACAATGTGATTCCATCAGCAAGGGAATATTGGAAAGGCAGATGGCTCAAATGATATACTTTTAAGCAGTCTGCACCCATTCTTCCTAAGCTGAAGCAGCAGAGCTAGTAATTGTTCTTCTTTAAGGACACCACAGTGGAGGACCATCTTTTTGCCTGTAGCTGCACTGAAGCGATTGCAGATTTTAACAGTGACATGATATCTCCATTCTGAAGGAGAACCAAAAATGTGCTATATATAGCTCTTCCATTGAAAAAGGCACCAAAATGTGTGGGAAATACATTTATTCCATTACGTCTACTACCAACATGCTGCCTTTTACGCAGGATTTTCAGGAGAAATGGTTCCTTTCCCCTTCCAAACCAGCTCTCAAAGTGTTTGTTGGGAATGGGACAGAGTTACTGAAATAACAAAAAAATTGAAACCAAAAGCATAAAAAGTCTTTTTAACGTGCTTGCAGTCCCCGCCCCCCATTCATACTTGGTCTCGGTTATATGTGACAATGTGGAATGTGGAGTGCTAATACAAGTCCAAAACCCACCATTATTTTTTTATGCAGAGCATAATTCTGAAAAAAAAGTATTCACCCTTTACCAAAATAAAAATATAAAGAATGGTGTTATGGGAGAAGAGAAAGCAGGAAGCTATACTATCATAACCAAAGCTATTCTAATGGATTGCACCTATCTTGTTTCAGTTACGCTATTGACTTCATGGTGTTTAATCTTCAAATAAATTAACCCGTAGTTAGAAGAACTTCAAGCCAATACTTTTGACATACCTAACTTATGTGGCATTCTGAATTATGTCGCAAACTGGCAACCTCCATTTCAAAGGTAATGATGAAATAACATTTCTTGCATTCACATATAGGAAAGCAATTCACATACAAAATGAGTTATAATCATGGAAAGGGTGATGAATATGACCCATTGCCATCCCACCTCCAACCAATATGCACTCTAGAAGAGCAGTTTCCTTCTGTCTTTCACATACACAGGTTTTGATGCTGAGCAAGTGGAGATGGCCTGACCCAGCCTCCAATGTAGCATGAGAGAATGACGTGTCCATTGTTGAGGAATGCCCAATATTGATGAACCAAGTTACTTGCAGTGGTTACCAACCCTTTTTTTGCCATTTGTGCCACAAGTCAGCTTCACCATATGAAGGGGTCATTCTGGTGATTAGCACAGAACCTATTTGCCTTAGCATGTTTTTCATCTCTTAGAATCACAGAGTTCTAGAGTTGGAAGGTATCCTGAGGATTATACGGCCCAACCCCCTGAATTGCAGGAATATGCAGCTGTCTCACATGAGGATCAAACCTGTGACATTGGCATTATCGGCACCATGCTCTAACCCAGGCATAGGCAAACTTGGCCCTCCAGATGTTTTGGGACTACAACTCCCATCATCCCTAGCTAACAGGACCAGTGGTCAGGGATGATGGGAGTTGTAGTCCCAAAACATCTGGAGGGCCAAGTTTGCCTATGCCTGCTCTAACCAACTGAGCTAGATCTTGATTGCTGAAAACAAGCACTGGTGTGTCAGTTAGCAGGCGAGACAACAGAAACTTACAAATCTCTGCTGACTGCGTCTCTTGTGACACATCTGCAGCAGGTTAGCCACCCATATAATCAGGGGTGCCAAGTTGAATAAAATATTGTGGGGGGCAAGGAAGCACTGCCTTGCATAATCAATCACATGACATGGTGCACCGACATCATTTGAATAGCAATGCCCATCAGCTTGGGCTGTGTGTGTGTCCCCCTCAAATATTTGATGGAGAGGCAAAGACCCCTTGGCCCCTAGGAGTTGGCTCCTATGCATATAATATTGTCTGGATTTTCTGCTCTAGAGGTAACAGCACCTGACCTAGAACAGCATAGTTGTTGACGCACCACTGGTAATATGCAGACACTGAAAGGTGTTTTGTTTCTTTTATGGATCTAGTTGAGTAATTCCACACTGTGGCAAACGCTTCCTTTTTTACTAAGTGGTTTTCTAAACAAGCCTTGAAGCAATGGGGCCACAAAACATCAGTCCCAGGGTGAAACAAGAGAACTTGCAACACATAGAGGAAATTGCAGAAGTGATTTTTATAGCTTTTTGTTAAATTCCCTCTAACAGCTGAGTGATCAAACACCCAGCAGGGAAACATAAGAAAGCGTTTCATGCAGCAATATGCACATACTTTGTGGCTATTAACTCATTCAGTGGCTATGCCTGTGGAATGTTAGCAGCATAAAACTGATACCAAATACTAAAGTAAGTTCATAATAATTATTCAAAGTGTATTCTCAAATAACACCCATTTGTCATCAGCTGCAAGAAGAAGAAGGAAAAACCCACCATGCCACCACTGAGTATGCAAAGATTGTGTAGTTTTACCGATGTTGAAGGAATCCAAATCAGTATAACCAGAGCTCACATTTTTCATATTACCATCTTCTGTTTGTCCTCAAGTCCTTTCTCTTTCAAGGCTGTTTATAAACCAGATTATCACATAACTCATGGAAATAAGGACCAAATGGTACACGTTTGTTGACATTGATTCTGAAACAGTTCAGTCATTTCCCTTTCCCCTAGTAATGTCCTTCTCAATGAGGCTCACCTGGTGCCAACAAATCCATTTTTACATGCCTGGGTTGGTTGGTTTTTAAAGAAAGCAAATTCTTGCATTCTAAGGCATTTCCAATCATCCTTAGCGCCCAGCTGCCTACCCCCAGGTTGAGCAATCCTCCTCTAACATCAGACCAGCTAAGCCAACAACAGCCAGAATGCCTATGGTGTTCTGCTTGTTCCGGCCCTCTGTGACATTAGAGCAGATAATGACACCAAGAGAGAAGTCAAGAAAAAGACTGCAGGAATGAAGAAGCCAGTGGAGAAGAGGAAGAGTTACTTTCAAAACTTGTAGGAAGAGTGTAAAGGTGCTAGAACACGCCTTCTATAATGTGTTCTTCTGAACTACCATGCACTATGATCTCTTTATAGGAAATGTACCTTGACGACACTACAGTCCATGGACTTTGTTGTATGCTAAACATGTGAACATTTGTAGGAGTTTGGAGGCTTGCTTCTACTAAGAAGTTTCATGACTATGTAAAAGAACTGTGAATGGGCTTCCTTACAAGCAAAATGGGTGACCAGGCCAGGTCTAAAGCAGTTATCAGTACAAAGGAATAATTACCAAATCTAAGAGACCAGTTCATAAATGGATCTATTTTACAGCTGAGGAGGGGGATAAGAAAAGTTCTGCAGATACCAGGAAAATAAAAAGTCTAATGATGACCCTAGAGAACAGTGGGCCACCATTTTGCTGAAACGAATTGCAAAAAGACTATAATAAGGATAAGTTTGCTAGTGTATGTAGCCAATTAATCACCTTTTAAACTGGCTGTACACTTTTCTCTCTCTAGCCGATAGTGAATGTAATAATATGGGAACAAACAGTCTGGCACTTAAACCAGATCTAACCTGTGATTTAAAGATTGCCTATTTCAAGTTCAATTACCTGAGCTACAGGAACAAAGATTGCTTGGTCTCTACTTTAGCTTACCTTTATTTTCTTCATGATTTAAACTCTTTTTTGTTGTTGTTCAATACTGTATCTGAAGACTAGCACTTTACATGCTTCATGTTTGACATCACAAGTTTTTAAAAGAAAAGTTTGAGGAGAAAAATCAGCTAGTTGTTGCACTCCCTGTCGAGAGCAGTTATGGGCTTCCTGGAATAAGCTCGGTCACTGTGGAAAACAGGATGTTTTCTGTCTTGGGACTATTTTGGGATCCCCAGCCAGCAGCATCACTGGAGGCATACAGCCCTAGGTGATTTCAGGCACTCCCCTCGCCATACTTCTTCCCCTTGCCTGAAACTTGGATATGTACATTCATTCCATATATCACAAAGCTATGATTGCTTCAGCCCAGCACAGGGATCACACTTTCATTGGAAACTATATCTGTGAATGTTTACCAGTGTTTAAGATGTTGTAGGCAACCCAGCAATCTTTACAACTTAATAGAGGTCAGGCTTTGGGAATCATATTACTGCTTGCATCAGCCTGGATGCTTTGCAGTAATGCACAATAAGCTGTTGACACAGTTTGCAGATTTATGCACCATGTAGCAGAGAACCTGTCTTATCGCAACTCATCCGCTATCAAGTGTTTGGATAAGATAAGAGTGCATTTGCATTTTTAATAAGGGTTTGAGTGTCTTGACTCTTTTGTAGATGCTGCACTGACAAATACAAATTAGTGCTACAAATTTTCACTTCCTCAAGGCTGATGACAAATAACTGCTTGGAGATTATATTCCTGGGGTAAAGCTCAAGTACCTATGTGACCTAGCTGATATAGGTGACTAATTACGGATTATTAAAAAAATTATATTACATTGCTGGCATTGGTATTTTGATGTGTTCCACAGACTCTTGTGACTTCAATGCCATAGGCCATACGAGCTTGCAAATACCATTTCTGTTGGGGCAGCTATAAGCATTTCTTAACCATTATGAACATTTACTATAAATACAAATTAATGTTCTCCATTTCCTTCCACTTCCTATTTCCAGTAATGCTGTTTCTAATTGTGCCAAAGAGCTGGGGGAAGGGAGAGAGAAAATGTCAAACAGCCTGCTACAGACTGATCCAAATGTCTAGACAGTTAACATGTGACAGTGGCATTTATAAAGTTGCTCAGCCTGAAATACAGGGCTGTGGTTTTAAAGAATCTGTTGCTAGTCATCTGATTGTCTTGATGTGCATTTTTATGAAGATTCTGTTTTCTCCCCCTCAGTAACACAGCTGAATTTGTGAAAAGCCAACAGTAAATAAGACTGCAGGGGAATGTCCATGCTATTGTTGCATGCTACCTCTGACAGGTGAAGAATTCCAGGGGTTCCAGATGCTTACCCAGGGTTTGTGTTTCCTTTTGGAAATGAGGCACAGTGGAGACTGTGTTGTCCTTAAGATGATTTCTGCAGTAATTGCAGTGATTTCTGTTGTGAACCGCACAGAGATCTTTAGATGAAGAGCATTATACCAACAACAACAACAACAGATTATTTACACATATATACAACCTGATCCTACAATGGAGAGGTTCACAGCATCAACACCCAAAAGGGTATTCTTCCATAGCTATAGGCATAGCACATCACCACAAAACCAACTCTTTACTTTAAACTCTGGCTTTATCTGTTGCGGGAGGGGGCCTCACACATTTGCTGTCTTACCCCAAACTCCTTAATCCCCCTTAATGGCTCATCGCCCAGGTTTATCACCTCACTCCAGTGTCAACTTTACTGTCATCTAAAGGGAACTAGCATATTGACTGATCTCCCCCAGACATGTTGAATTATCTGCCCTCGCAGCTCAACCTTTTCCTATGATAACATTGCTTATCACATGCCTATACTAATACTGTTAGGATCCCCAATAGCATCCAATAGTGCACAAGATGTTTGGTTCTCTAATAAATAAATAAAATATACTCGAGTGGGGAAATTATCTGAAGCATTTCATACTACTGGGAAAGTTTAGAAATGACTCATTTGAAAAAGCTTTTTCCAAGAAAGACTTGCCTCCAGCTTTTCATTTCAGTATCATGAAAGAGCCAGATCAACTGCACACTCTGCATTTCAAAGCAGAATCTTCTACAATTTGAGCATTATGATAAAATGCGGCTGTGGACACTGATTGCCCATTGGCACACTCAATGTTGCTCATTTTGGGTACAAAAGAAATATTCATTAAAGCTGTTAAAACTGGTGGTTCTTTTGTTATTTCTAAAACTACATAGTTATTTTCACTACTTATAATTTAGTTTCTAGCCTTGGACTGGTCTCCCTCTTGTTTCTAAGGAAAATGAAATGCACATAGTTTCATTTACCACTTCACTCATTGGTTGAAAACTAAATTTGCACTGTTCAACTTTTTCTTGCCTTAGTTCTATTACACTTTCCAGGCAACTGGATCCTGATCGGGGGCTCTGCCCTCAAAGTCACCCTAAACATTTATATCAATTTCATATAAAGTTCATGGTCGTGCCTACCCACTAAGAATCCTAGCAACTGCATTTTGGTGATGCAGCTGAGAATTAATGTTGGGGTAGATATCCTTCTTTCACAGAACTACACCTCTTAGAGTCTCCAAATCCTTGGGTAAAGAAAACAACTGTTTTGATTGTTTGAAAGCTGTAGGATGGATATATCCAGCAAGTCTCCTTCAATATTGGTTGTGTTGAGCTGTCCCTATTTCAGATTCCTGCCTGCAGTGGCAACAAAGACCCACCCCTTCCTTCTTAAGAGCAGAGGGTTCAATCCTGCTGGGTGATGATTCACCATTACATTCCCTGTGCGGAATGCATTGGCAAAGGATACCCCTGTCCGCCATGTGGGTCTACCTTGACAGGTGGGTGGACTCTATCCCCACACCTCTTAAAGCTGGATGGAGGGAGATAAAGACCTGCTTGGCCAAAAAAAGTTTCCCATCCTTGCTGTAGGTTACAGTGGTACCTTGGGTTAAGTACTAAATTCGTTCCAGAGGTCCGTACTTAACCTGAAACCGTTCTTAACCTGAAGCACCACTTTAGCTAATGGGGCCTCCTGCTGTTGCCGCACCACCGGAGCACAATTTCTGTTCTCATCCGGAAGCAAAGTTCTTAACCTGAAGCAATATTTCTGGGTTAGCGGAGTCTGTAACCTGAAGCGTATGTAACCCGAGGTACCAATGTACTTTCCTTCTGTCCTGTTTCATCCTTACTTAGTTTTGAGGTAAATCACAGCTTTGTACAATTGGCAGTTGTAGCTACTCCTTGCATAATTGCATGCACCTAACAACAGTGCACACAAATTGAGATGCCACCAGGACAAACTATTTGTTTGTGCTAGTCAGTGTACTTGGGCTCTTAAGAGAAGTTTCTGGTGTACTGTAGAATGCTTAGCTTTTGAACTTTCCATTGGGTGTCACCTTGCAGTAAATGAAGTCCGGAAAAATGTTTTATGCACTGCTTGCTTCAGCTGTTGTTATAGAGCCACTCTTATATTCTGAATCCATCATATCCCTGAATAAATTGAGTAAGACCAACTGCTCCTCCCTGCCACTTGGCAAACAATGCATTTTGTTCAGTTGGTATAATTTTTTTTCATGAACTACTCTATCTTTCATACTATTTTGCAGCAGGTTTGTCAGCAGGGATTTGCAGCACTTCATTTTTGTCCGCTGGGTTTCACATCGTTAACCTTGCAGTGTCACTTGTATTACACGTGGGAAATGAATGTGCTAAAATTTGAAGGAGGAGTTTCTTTTCTTAAGAATACGTATCACAAAAACACAGAAACTGATTCTGCCCCCCCCCCACTCTCAGTCTAATACTTGCCTAATGCATTTAGAGCACTGTGGCTCAAGGCTAAATTTAAAATAATGAACTAGATAGAGCTCTAGTCTGACCCAGCAAGGCAATTTGTGTGTTCCTTATGTGCCATGGGAAGCTTAGAGGACACACCAGCCAGGAAGCAAATACGAGAACTTCATGCTCTTAAATAACAGAACAGCTCTAGGAAACTCCTGAATCCAACTAAGTTAAATGCCGCTTAGTGTCAAAATCGAGTAGAGTGCCACTCAGTGACAAAGTCCAGGGTTTCCTAGTGATGAACTGAGGGTGGTCACCACCAGACCTTTCTCACAGTAGACACCCTCTTATGGAAAAGTCTTGGCCTGGAGTCTCACCTGGTGCCATCTTTGTAGGAGTTTTGGCACCAGCGTAAACGGAGTCTTCCCCTCTATTTAATGTTTTACTTTGTATTCCACTTTTTGTGTGTACATTTACTGCAAATAGTCCAGAGAAAATCAGATTATGGGGCAGCATAAAAGCACTACAAATAAATAAAATCAACTATGGCACTGTCAACACATACAAAAACAGCTACCAGAGGGGAGAAGAAATTGCACTAAAATGCCAGGAAACGCACAGAGGAGTTTCACAAAGGGAGGCAATAAGGCTGTATTTCCTTTCATGTGATAACATAAAATAAAAAGCAAATATACGTATCTTGCAGCAATATTATTTAGGAAGGCACACATGCAAATTAGTCCTGTAAAAATTACTTATATTCTCAAAGAGCAGCTTTGCAAAGTGATGACATCTTTTTTTAAAAAAGCAAACAAACGAACACAAAAGCATGTATCTCTACAAATTAATTTATTAAGTTTTTAAAAAGAATATGATTCCCCACAAAAAATCTCTTCAATTTTTTAAAAGATATTGGGCACATCTACTGTTCATGCATCTTCTTCTAGAACATTATACTCATCTCGATCTGGTTCTGGGACAGTTTGATACATTACCCACAATTGCTCTGGCACAGAAATTAGTGGTGATAGTTTGCAAAGAATAAGATTCCCTCCTCCTCTCCCAGCTTTCATGAAACTTGTAACAGAGGATGCACACAAAGAATGAATGTAATGGCGCGAGTATAGATCTCTGTCAAGCTGGAAAGTAGTTCCAAATGCAACTCATTTAGTTTTTGTTTTTTAAAAAAACTGTTTTGTAGCTAAACAGCAGTGCCTTTGTGAAGAATGCTGGCAAAGTATATTAAAAGCAAGACAGGTACCTCTCCTATAATGAAAACATGCCTTGCTTTATTATGCAACCACCTTGGATGTTGCATTGAGCTTAATTAAGGAGAAGATTGACCCCCCCTCCCCCAAGCATGTAGTTAATGGCATCATCTAGAGACTGGACCTCTTGTTGAGAGGATCAAAGGCAGAAATGATAGAATGCCATATATTTTAAGACTTTATTGAACATATAATATATATCCAGCACTCAGATTTAACTGAGGGTTGTTCAGACCAACTAGCAATGTCATTTCCCACCTTGTAGGGTTCCAGCTGGACTACAACTCCCATCACCCCTAGCTAGCAATGCCAGAGCTCAGGGATGATGGGAGTTGTAGTCCAACAACATCTGGGGACCCCCAGGTTGAGAACCGCTGGATTAGACCATAGAGTAAGCTGTCCTGCCAGACTTAGCCTATGCCATCACTTCCCGCCTTGAGAGGAAATGGATCACCAAGCCTTTGTTATCTCTCTCTATGTGGATTTCAATATGTTGGGAGCTCTGACCTAGTCATTCCAGCACATGGCTATAACCAGCAGAGCAGAATGGAGCCTGAAACTAGCATTTTACTAAACTAATAGTTTAGAAGCTGTTACTTTTTGTAACTAAGCAATGTTTTGACTGTCTATCTTTTCTGACTGCTGTATGGAAAAGCATGTGACTCTGACCTTTGAAGAGTTTTGCAAATAAACCTTTATGGCTTGCCAAACAAGAGGTCTACCTCTATGCCGTGGAAGTGGGATAGCTTGGCAAGAGCTTTTAAAAGGGGACAATTTGGGGGCTCACCGGAAGGGCACATTTTAAAGGTTTGACAGCCTATATTTCCATGCTTTTATTTGCTGCATGTTTTGTGGTGCTAAATCTCTGCTGTGGTTCTCTCACCAAAGAGTACACTCCCCAAACTTGGCTTCCAGGATTCCAGCAAATCCTGCATCACCATCTGTGTCACTGAGCAGCATCACAGAATATGCAAAGCTGTTTTCAAAATGCTCTAGTTACAGATAGGTAGCCGTGTTGGTCTGCCATAGTCCACATTTGGGATCTGAAGTCACCATATTTAATAATGAAATACAAATATTAACCTGTAAAATGAGAATCAGCGGGGGTGGTCAATGTCATGTTAATCTTGTATTTGTATAATTTAAGCAAGATTATCTACTGTCGGATTACTTCACAGCTGAACCCAATAAATTTTAAAAATATATACATAAATCAGAAAACTAGTTTGTTCCTCGAAATGTAATGTATGCCTGAAGGATTTTGAAGGTCCAAAGACCCATTTTCTAAGTGATGAAATTAGCTTATTCTTCTAAGCAAGTCAAACTGCATTAATAATTACGAACGACTCTTATTTTACTGCGCCAACATCTATCAGGTAGATTATTAAATCTATATAAATCATTTAATATAATGGAAATAAAACCACTGTCATAGAAAATTGTTTTGGGATCAATGCCTCCTGCTGGGAAAATATACTTATGGCTTCACTTCAATCTGTATTTCCCCCTCTTTTAATATAAATACTGTGGATTGCAAGTGTGACATTTAGGTAACAGCTGGAATCTATTGCCATAAGATAAACTGAATATTTCACTGACTTCTCCTATGCATTTCCAAAACATATATGAAAAGTGCCAGCCAAAGAATGTACTTTACCCTTTTCACGTTAAAATGCCTTTATAGTAAGAAACAGTTAAAGCACTACTATCTATGAGAGTGCCACAGAGTCTAGTCACCCTAGCTGTACTTTGACTCTCAAAAGCCTTGGGCCATCTACAAGTGCCTTTGAACCTATTTTGCACCATTTTTTTACGCATGGAAATGCTAACTCAGGCTATAAATTAGGTCAGCCATCTTTAAAACCAGTGTGGTTTTAAATGGTTACAGCAAGGTTGCATAACCTGTGACTCAAGCCTTGCTTGGTTCATCATTCATGGACCATCATGACCTGATTTGCTGTCTCCTTGGGTGTGGTAAATCAGGGCAGCTTACACAGCAAATGCATTTGCCGCATGTCCACTAGCTGTATTTCCTGCAACAATTGCATTGCGAAGATGACACTCATTTGCCTACAGATACTATTTAGTCATTTATATTGATACCTCATTGTTCCTCCTCCGGCTAACAACAAATATAAAAATACAGCTGGCATAAAACGAAAATTGAAAATGTTATCCACAATATGACACACTGCAGGGAAACAGTGGTACTTAGACAACAGTCATACCTCATATTACGTCCGCTTAATGTTATGTTCTTTCAGGTTATGTCCCACGGCGACCCAGAAGTACCGGAAAGGGTTACTTCTGGGTTTCGCCACTCACGCATGTGCAGAAGCGGAAAATGACATCATGTGCCTGCGCAGAAATGGCGAATCACAACCCTCGCATGTGCAGATGCGCCACTGCGGGTTGCGCTCTTTTCATGTTGCTAACGGGCCTCCAGAGCGGATCCTGTTCACAACCAGAGCGGATCCTGTTCACAACCAGAGGTACCACTGTACTAAACCTCACTCCAGCTACGTGCAATACCTGAACAAACAAATATGTTTTGCATTGTCTGCTAAATGACAGTAGCATGGGGGATCTCCACTGGGAATTCTACAATGGAGGCACTGCCTGCATACACCTGTGTACAGAAATCTTTGAGCCCTAATTGGAACACAGCCTTCAGACATGTCTACTGTACACTGCTGTTTAAAAGACATATGTGCACACATGTCTACACTTTAAAGACTGGATTCAGCAATCCACAATGCTAGAAGTCAGTGTAAGGACATCCACTAGTATAATGGGACATCCCAACTTCTCCTCTCCCCCCACCACTTGACCTCTGTGCCACTTTTCAGGGTTGGGATAACCCCCAGAACAGCATGAGAGGGGGATTATTGCTTTCAGAATAGCCAATGCATAATTCTTCCCTACACTTGCCTGATAAAGCTTTTGGGCAGTGCTTCTGGAGGTTATTTCCTAGCATAGTTCTGTCAGTGCTGCTGGTGCCATAGCATAGAGGGTGAGTCTGGCTCCCAAGCAAGAAATTCTCTCTGGTAACTGGTCCTACACCTGCTGCTGCTGCTTCTTAGGAGGGCATCAAGTCAGGCTCTTTCAATAAAACAGCTAAATTTACATGAATTATAAACTAGTGACTACACTGTCAACACTGAATATTAAAAATTAAACAGAGATTTGTTTTCAGCTGAGATGGAGGGAAAGCCATTTCCTGGTTTTTACACCTATCTGCCCACCACCCATCCTTATGTAAAACCTGAAATATAAAATTCATAAAAAGGAGCACTGAAATCCATTAGCGTTATGATCTCATAGTGTTTCCTGCTTGGCAATACAGCTTGCCTGACTTTGGCATTTTGATAATTTTTATTCTTCAACTTTCAGAAAATCTGTATCTTCCAAATTCCTACAAGTAGCAGTTTCAAGTTCCCTCCGCTCCAATAGTCAATACTGCTAATGATAAGTTTTGAAAGTGTCCCTCAAAGTTCTCTGCTTCCATGCTTAGTTTCCTTTCCAGAAATAAACACAGAAGAAAAATGTCAAAAAAAAAGATTAAAAAACGAATAAAAACTATGAAATCTATATTTAGTAACAGTTATGTGGTCAATTTGCCAGTGTAAATAATGAATAAAAGTGAGCACTCCACCCCATCCACAAACACCTGTTGTTTCGAATGAGTAGACAACAACTAGAAAGAGGGAAGTCAAACCATATATTGAGTCATGGGTGGCTCATGAACTCCAGTTGTTCTTGGACTCTAGCTCCCATCAGCCCTGCCAGCACAGCCAGTAGTCATGGCTGATGGAAGGGCCATACCTTGGTCATCTATGTGTTCAGTGATCATAGTGATCTTCACCTTGTGCATGTGGAAAGCTGGATACGAAGTAGGTCCCTCCAATATGGCTTCCCTCTCCAACTAGCCAATGCATCACTGCTTTTCTGAGTATGCAACTTGACTAGGCCATGCATGTCCATCCAAGGCCATCCCTCTGAATTTTCCTTTAGGGTTCCCAGACACACTTGTTACTCCCAAGAAAAGCAGGAGTGGAAAAATGGAAAGAACCATGCACAGAGGCTAGGGGAATGGTGAGCACTGAAAAGCTGAAGATAAGCTCTTGGAAGGCCATCATTCGCTGGGCCAATACACCCGATGCAATCAAGCAGTTCACATCTATTCTCCAGAATAGAGATAATATATTTTTAACCATTCAGATCGTATTTGAATTTTAGCTCAGCTTGTGAAGAAAGTCAGCCACATTCCAAGCTCCAGTTGTTTATGTCTGCTTCCCCCAAAATTTACCTTAGCAGCAACAGTGGAAAAGAGGGGTGTGCACTAAGGAAAGAGCTGCTTGAGCTGATGTGAAATCTATAAGAAATTAGAACTTTTTGGGGATCTTTGCCCTGATCATTTTCTTTCAAAAAAATCTCAGAAGGTATGAACCCATTCAGCTTGAGATGGCTCTGAGAATGCAAGGCATCTCTCCTTCAGAATGAATGAAAAATTACTGTGTCCTTGTTAATAATAATAACAATAATATTATTATTTATACCCCACCCATCTGGCTGGGCTTCCCCATCCACTCTGGGCGGCTTCCCAAAAATATTGAAATACTGTAATACATCAAAGATTAAAAGCTTCCCTAAACAGGGCCAACTTCAGATGTCTTCTAAAAGTGTGGTAGTTGTTGTTCTCTTTGACATCTGCTGGCAGGGCGTTCCACAGGGTGGGCACCACTACCGAGAAGGCCCTCTGCCTGGTTCCCTGTAACTTGGCTTCTCGCAGTGAGGGAACCACCAAAAGGCCCTCGGTGCTGGATCTCAGTGTCTGGATAGAATGATGGGGGTGGAGACGCTCCTTCAGATATACTGCAGGCCGTTTAGGGCTTTAAAGAAACCACGTACATTATAAAAGTAGCCAGGATGAAAGCTCTCACACTAAGGCTGTTGTGAGAACTAGTCTTATCCCCTGCCCCCAAGAGAATCTGTTCCTCGTTGCACCTTTTTCTTACAGTTCAAATAAACCACAGTGAATGCTGTACTTGGAATAGCATTGTTTCACTGACAGGTTATCGGTAAAGGCCATTCCAGAAAAGTAGAATATGGAATGAAGCTGTGTTCACAATGCTCCACTTGCCAACAGCAACACTGTACAGCAGGTAAGGAACACAAACTCCACCTTAGTCACCCACCTTTAAACGTTTGAGTGGCATGAACGCGCCAACTTGGCAGCTGAAAGAGCACCATGAGAGGTGGCCTAAATTGCTTTCTAAGGGGTAATGAAACGGAAATGACATTAAAAGTTACTTTTAGTATAATGTTAACACACTCATTCTGAACACAACCTTGCTGCATCAGCTGCACATTTGCAAAGCGACAAGAGAAAACACAAATGCAGGTTTTCAATCACTGTCACTTTTAACAATCACTCTTCAGGCATACTCTTCCTATTCAGGAGTCTCAGGGAATGAATATACTGTTGCTCTGGCTACAGCGCTTGCCACTACATGACAATGTCATTCATCATAGGTGCAATACATGTGTTCTTCGGGTAAAACCTTGGATTAACGTCCAAGGAAGCTATCCTTTAATAAATGCAAGGACTTGTCCTAAATGAAGCTAAAACTCTTTTAAGTGGAGTGATGGCTTATTGTTTGATGTGCTTCTCTTAATGGAATTTTCCCAAGGCCACATTAAACCTAGTGTGCACATTCATATTCATAACTATGGACCCATTGCCTCTTCCCATAAGTCTTACTCATCCTTCAATCTCCAATGGATAGTGCTCATTAACTTTTATGGAAAAGTTATGCTCTTGGAAAGATAGCTGAGGAAGGGTACTAGCCCAGCCTCCAACACTGGGGTAACTGCTCTTTGTGGAAGTCATTGCCTTTTATGGGAGAAAGTATGTATAACTGATTGTACCAACATGTACTTTGCTAATCTAGCAACGATGGACAGAATTTGACAAGACCTTAAATGCTCACTTTATTGGTTTTTCAATAGACCCTGGGATGCTATGCTACATGGGCAAAATGAGGCACCTAAGAAATAAATACTGCAAACCAACCAACCACCAACCCCCTGTGAAAGTCAGCAGAGAGCAAAAGGGGCTCCAAGGTTATGCTTGGTAGTATCTGGTAGCTAAATGACAATGATTTTAAAAGCAAGACTGCCTTGCAGTAAGCAGTCATGGTATTTTTTAAAGATTCAAAGCGCAAGTGAAAATTCCCTTTCCATTTAGCTTACATTTTTAAAGGGGAAATTATCTTTCAAAAGGAGAGAGGTGTGAATTAATTTTTAATGTAAGAATACTTACAAGGTAAAGGAACCCTGTGAGATTTCAGAGAATGAAATAAGGAACGCTTTGCTAGGAGCAACCAACAAGCCTAGAACAAAAGAAATGAGCAAAAATAGAAGAGTCGCAGAAAAACTGGGTGCTATTGCTGTCCTGTTTCGCATCTAGGACTGGGCATTCTACAAGAAATTACTCTACCCCTGACCTCTTTCTCATGGATGGCCACTTCATAAATTTCATTTTTAGGTTTACACCTGTGTACACCTAAAATATATGGTGTGAATGAGACACGCCTTGTGCTACCTGTTTATGGTCAGTGGGAAACAGTTGGCGTTTGCCTCTTCAAAAAATGTGTAAAATGCCCCTGGCACAGTGCCAAATATTATGGAGATAGGGGTGGGAGAAGGAAATGAAATCACCTCACACTTTGCCTCTGGGCTTCACTATGAAAGAAGTCCTGCATCTTCTTCTTTGGAGAGATGCTTCAGCTCATATGGAGATGACTTTGCTTGAGGGCAGGGATGAGAAAACGTTCTATTTCAGGTGTGACCCCACTCTGCTGCCTTAACCCCCATTGTATTTGAAGCCATACTTAGTATCTTCACAGATAGGGTTTCGAGAATAAAATGAGACAACTTGGAGGGAGGGCGAGATACAAATCGGCCTAATAAATAAATCACAAATTGTTAAAGCAATTATGAATTGTATGTGATTTGACTTCTGATGCTATGGCCATTTCTGTCACTAAATGCCACTTGTCAAGCGGGTGGCTGATGCTGAAAGGGTTTTGGCAGTGCCAACTTTAATTATTAACAATTTGATATTTCAAGTAGGGCTCACAGTTCAGTTTTTTTAGCATTCGGGGTCCATTTTGGAGAGCTGAGGGGGAAGAGCTGTCAGTTAAACTTGTCCACAGCATTTGGCAAATGCACCTGTTTAGAGCAAAAAGTGCTGTAGGAAGCATGCTCTGAATACTGCATTCTAAGGTATGAGACAGCGGACCAGTTTCAAAATTTAAGATTCAGAAGTGATTGACTCTGGAAAAAATGGTTTGTGTGGCATTTTTTTTTTTTAAAAAAAGGTGACACTCCATGTGGAGGGCATGTTTGTGAAGAACATTTTATCCTGAGGAGATTTGGAATTACAGCTTGTAACTATGTACCACCACCACTCAAGGTATGGGGGACCTCTCTGGATGACCTGTCCTCAGACTGGTGGAATCAGAAGGATTCCCGAATGCTCTGGACAACCTTCTGGTGGATAGAGCTGTGGATAGAGCACTTGAAGTGCTGTGGAGTGTATTCAGCACCCTGTCATTCCAGGGAACTAAGGGCTATGAAACAAGATTGAACAGGAGCTAGAACCCAGGTAGGTATATATTATCAAGCCTACGGTTTGGACAGCACATTCCACTGCTGCTGCTATTATATTCCCACAGAGCTGTTCAGCTGAGCTCTGTAAGGGTTGCCTAGGGTCTTTGTGCTTGGCTGCTTAGTGCTTGTCAATGAAGAACTGGATTCTTCCGTTTCCTGCTGTGTATATTTGCAAGACATTTTGAGGGTAAACTCACTTGACTTCACAATGACCTTGATGAGGAGTCCAAAATTCCATCTAACTGAGTTCTATGGGATCAGTTTTAGATGATGTGCTTGGAAGCTGTTGACCCTTGTCTATGTTGACTGATTAAAGCTAGCTGGGTAGGTGTGACTATGGAGGTTCATGAATGTCTCATTCATTACAAGAAGGAGTGACAGTTATTTCATATTATTTTAGCTTCTACACAGAGGCGTTTAGCATAGTGGCACCAGTACAATGGAACACTGTTCCCATTGAAATCAGAGACTCACAATTCTGATAATCCTCTGCATGTTGAAGACATTTCCATTTTGCCAAACATGTTTAGAGAATTAATTTAATTTACTATTGATCATAAGTTCTGTGTTTTATGATTTTTATGATGTTTTAATTACTTTGTTGTATACCAAACCTTTTTAATGAGTAGGCTATTTAAAAATAGTCTAATAAATAAAATAGTAAACAAATGTATGGCTGATGATAATTATGCCAAGTGTCTTAATGCCCGCAGCCCTTCTCCTCATGGATGGCTTAGGATGCTGGCATGGGGTGCTTCACGTGATCAGCCCAAACCAAGCAGTAACTTGTTTAAAATTGTGCAGTACTTGCCTGGTATGGGGTACCGCATGGAAGCAAGTGTTTTTGCTAGGAGTCATGTAGGAACTTTAACACCTAATTCAGACTGGATGGCTCTTAGTCAAAGACAAGTAGTGGAAAATGTGAGCTTTGCTATTACATGCTAAGGATATTCAAAGCTAAACTACATGTTAAATGTGAATATGCATTTAGGGTGTGTGTATGCTTATTTGAAAAGCAGCCATAGAGGGACTGTGATCCAGATCAGGCCTGAGTTGCATTTCCCACAAACATGGAGAAACCCACCTCTACCCAGATGCTATTTGCCCTTGGAGAAAAGTTGCCATTGAACTTCCCATGGTCTGGATTTCTTTCCTACAACAGGTTAGAGAACTTGAAATGCTATTGCTAAAGGGCCATTATTACAGCCTTTTGGGCAAAAAAAGCAACAGTTTCAAAGTAACAAACACACAGAGTTTGAATTATTTTAATTGCTGTTAATCAGAACTTCTCTGGCTTTTCAAAATATTTTATTAAAAAGTGGATCCTAGATCTTGCACAGCATATGAGAAGCAGTTTCAAAATTGTCACAGTCATAAATCTGAGCACTTCTGTTTTTGTATCCCCTCCACTGTTTGGCATAACTCTGACCCCTCCCCCCATGCAATACCTTTACACTGGCCATTAAGTTAAAGGTAAAGGTAAAGGACCCCAGGACAGTTAAGACCAGTCAAAGGTGACTATAGGGCTAATCTCGCTTTCAGGTCAAGGGAGCCGGTGTTTGCCCAGACAGCTTTCCCGGTCATGTGGCCAGCATGCCTAAATCGCTTCTGGCGCAATGGGACACCATGAGTGCCAGGGCGCACAGAAACGCCATTTATTGGCCATTAATGATAAGATGTCTAGGTGTATTCTGCAGTCTTTTAGAAATATTGCTTTCCAGTTCCGTTATGCAGATACAGTACTACTGTGGTCTTGTTCTCAGGCCATTTTCTGTACGTAATCACTAAAGGGCCCAGATTCCCATGCAATCACTTTACATAAATTGCTTCACCCTCATTATTTATCACACTATCTATCTTCATCTGCAACATTATCAGCAATGATTGTTTTTATATCTTTCAGCAAGAACAATGTGTTGCTGCTTAACCTCAATTGGCACAAACACAAATTCAAACAGGCTGTGAGTGAAAGTGGAACAGGATGATATATCTCTCAACCTTCACTGGAGAATACCCTATTAGCAACAAGCCAGAGAAGGTGCTACCTTTCATTTGAAACCATCAAATGCCAGAGTGAGAAAGGTGGATGCTAACATGAGCACAACGTCTTTCAGAAGAATTACTGTATGCACTTAAAACTAGTGACATTTACAGCTGTCCAAACTGTATATTGTTCCTTCATTGTAGTTAACTAAATGTCAGCTGTTGATGCCTGAGCCAAAGCTAAGACCTGAGAAACCTGGTTAGTGAGTGGTACAGTTTTTTGTTTTTGTTTTTAACCTTCTGAAGGCTTATTCCAGAATTCCCCACCCTGGTACCCTCCAGATGTTTTGGGACTTCAACTCACCCCTGCTGTGTTGGCTGGGGCTGATAGGAGTTACAATCAGATTTTGAAGCACTGCCATATGCCAGGATCACACAAAGAGACTTACTGATATATAGGATGCTTCAAATTGTTCTGAAGGTAGTGCCCCCGCTTTTATAGTTGGAAAGTTGAACAGAAAACAGATGATCACATTGGAGAGTACTGCTATAGATGATAGTCACAACCTTGGACACATGTAATACATCTAGAGGTATGGTGTTTTCTCCAGTAGACATTTCCTCCCTAAAACTACAAAACTAAAAAGGCAGTTTGAGGATCCGCTTAACATCTGCCAAGAGTGACAATCTTTTTCTTTTTTAAAAAATCACATTCATGCATCACAGGCAATTACTCTGTGATCAACTCCTGTGACTTAAACCCCATGTGGATCTTCAGCAGGAAAGATTGCTTACTTTGCTGCCAAGAGCAGCAGTTGCAACCCAGGCGCAGCCATGGTTGGGCTGGGCTTCCCCACCTCAGCTTTGACGCAGTAGGAAGGGGCACTTCCGCCTCCTCTTGCTGTGTCAACTGCTGGGAATGTGTCAAGCATATAAAGCCACTTCCGGCCTGCCCAGGAGGTGGGGTTGCGGGCTTCACGCCCACCCCCTTGTGAGCGGGGGCTGGTTTCAGCCCCCGCGAGAACAGGGGAATCCCGGCCAGGTCTGCCCTATTTAGGGCCGGTGCAGAGGGGGCTTGCCCTCTTTTCGCCGGCTAGCCCTCACGTTTTCCCACCCTCCCTCCCTTTAGGTATGCTTTAGGTAGGTCTTTGACTTTGCTATGGACTTCGGTCTGTCGCCGCAAGGGGCATGGTAGGAATTTTTCCCAATTGGCAATTTGTAGCCTTTTGGTTTTTTGCCTACCTCGTAGCAACTCGTCACAACTTTTCGGCATTGGCGGTAGGCATTGGTAAGAAGGGGTTAAGAGGATGTGGGGGGGGAGGAACGCCATCACCTCCCCCCAGTGAGCAAAGGGTGGTCCGTTAAAGGACTCCGGGGGGCGTGGCCCTGTCCGAAGCCTATGGAGGTGTGGGCCAAAGGCACGCCCCAGAGCGGTGACCCGGGGGAGCTCCTAGCCGACGTGCCTCGCGGGAGTCTCCCCCGATATAAAGTTTACCCTTCCCCGTGTCTCCAGCAAATGGGCTGGAGCCGGATAGTCGATAGGACCAATGCCTAAGCCAATGCCTCTCATTCCTGAATTCAATAAAGTTGTGGCCTAATTCGCCCAATTAACCTTAATTATGGTGTCTCGTGTCTTTATTTATCCTGGTGGGGGGCGGGAACTCGCCACGCAATGGGGTTTTAGACATATTCATTGCATACTATCTTACTTCATTCTCTCTGGCTTTCTGCATTGTGAAATTTGGTTTTCGTCATGTAGTTAATCTGCAATAACTGTATAAGATTTTGTCCCTATGTGAGTGTAAAAAAAGTTAGGAAAAGAAATACATATTTGCAATAATGATACATTGCCAAGCAGAACACCCTGTTTAATCAACCAAAGCTTTATTTAAGAGTCATTTGCAATCAGACCATAATTATGCCATTAAAAGTATAGACCTGACTATAATAATTAGCCATCAGGGAATTTATAATATATCTGTAACCTAAGAATCTTTGGCAAAATAAATATTATGAGAAGCACAGCACAAAAATTAATTTATGACTGCAACTACAGTCTTTCCCTAGTTTTTCATATTTTGGGCATTCTTTCTAGGGATTTGAATGTGCTTAAGTTGTGAAACATCTGTGTTTACTCCATTAGAAAAAAAACATAAATTGCGTTTTTATGGATTAAAACAGGCACCACACTTAATGCTGAACACTTGAGAATAACTCATTACCAAAGAAATTAAAGGTTTAAATTTTTATTTTTTTGGATAATGTGACAATTCCTTTAACATGTTCATTGACTCCCCTTCCTTTTTTTCTTGTGTTATGGATCTAATCCCCTTGCTGCTTCAATTATTTCAAAATACCTTTCATTTGCAGAATACTGACTATAAGGATTCAGAATATTATAAGACAAGTTGTTTTGCCTAAGTTCCCAAACTTTATAAGGGCAGCCTTAATTAAGGGCCTTAATTCACAATCCCTGACTTTTTATTTGTCCTTTTTGGGCATCTCATTTCACCCCACTACACTGATTTTAGCTCCATCCAGGGCAGGTGGCAGACATATCCTAAGATGCCACCTTGATGACAGCTACAACCTTGAAGAAATACACAGAGCCTGTGATGGCCCTCCTTAAGGAGATTTCTAAAGGCACCAAGGACACTGATGAGCTAAAAGATGGGGAATTTTGTTTATTTATCCATTTATTATTAATTCTCCACTTTTCTCCCAGTGCAGGACCCAAGGCAGCTCTCGGCATAAATTAAAACAAATATAACTAAAAGCACATAATAAAAAAAATTATTAATATTAAAGAAGAAGTAAATAAGTAACACTATGAAAAACAGTGCTGAAAACACAACCACTTAAAAGTGTAAGAAAGAAAGGACACAACACTCAGTCTCAGTCTTGCCATATTCTGAAGAGCAAAAAAGAGGACACATTTGCCGACTTCTACTTATAACTATGGATCGCTATGACGACACTCATTTTACATACCCATGACAAAGAGGACATGTCCTGGAAAAAGAACATATAGCAACCCTATTATCCTGAGAGAGAAGATAATGGACCTAAAATCTGCCCTCCACTTCAAGGAGGTATTCATGAAAACTGAGAGCCACATTTCCATTTTTGGGAACCATGATGAAAGAACCATAACTGGAAGCCACATTACTGTAGTCATACGGAGCAATGGATGAGGAAAATGGTAGAGATTGGTGAGCAAAATGTGTCCTATAACAGACATAAAATTCCTGATTTGTGGCAGAATATTTTGGCAGAAATGTATTGATTTATGTCAGTGATAAAACTCCATAAGCTTTGCATCAGTCTTCCTCTCATCTCCTTTTCTACTGTCCTTTCATATTTTGCACTCCCACCCCCCACTTCATGCTGACCTGCTCCTGTACAGATTATTATAGTGGGAGGAGGGGGAAACCTATAGAGTACATTTGCAATCAATTAAATAAGCTTTAGGGACGTGGGTGGCCCTGTGGGTTAAATCACAGAGCCTAGGGCTTGCCGATCAGAAGGTCGGTGGTTCAAATCCCTGCGACGGGGTGAGCTCCCATTGCTTGGTCCCTGCTCCTGCCAACCTAGCAGTTTGAAAGAACGTCAAATTGCAAGTAGATAAATGGGTACCGCTCCAGTGGGAAGGTAAACAGCGTTTCCGTGCGCTGCTCTGGTTCGCCAGAAGCGGCTTAGTCATGACCCGGAGCTGTAAGCCGGCTCCCTCGACCAATAAAGCGAGATGAGTGCCGCAACCCCAGAGTCGGTCACGACTGGACCTAATGGTCAGGGTCCCTTTACCTTTACCTTTAAATAAGCTTTTATTTATCATCTCCTGACTGAGCTTTCTAGTGGCTTCATGTTTGCGTATTATTAGTTTTATTTTGTTTAAAACATTTATATACTGCCCAACAACATGTTTTCTGGGTTGCTGACAATAGAGTTTATAAGATGTATTTGTTTTAAAGATACATACAAACACAATTAAACAGATAGTCACTGAGTCAACAACGAGGGTACTGAACGTGATGCTTATTCACAATTACTGCACCATCAAGAAATTTCAAAGCAAATACTCCACCGCTTTGCATTTTCCTGTACGCGAAGTAAAGTAACAGTACAAAATTGTTGCACAACATGTCACAAGACCTGGCTTATGACTGCTTTCATTATTGTTCTGCTTAGGCAGATGTATAAGTCGTATAAGACAACAGCACTTTGTCTAATATAGTGGAGCCCATAGGACTACAGACATGTTACATTCTATCATCATATCATGTGACCACTGCATGTATTCAGAGGGCTTCAAAAGTACTTGTATGGCTAAATAAAACCAGCCACTTCAGGGAGTTTGTTCTCACTAAGATTGAAGTCACTGGTCAAAATTAGTGATTTGCTTTAGCCTCTCTCAAAATGTTGACTTTGCATGCTCATGTGAGCAACTGGGCATGATCTAAAAAGCTCATAGATTTTGGCTCAGTGTCCATGATCTGGGAGGCTGTAAATTTGCCTTGAGAGGATTGCAGAAGATGCAGAAGATTCTCATGTAACATGTATCTTGCAGCCCAGCCCAGTTTCCTTGTGCATCTTCCGCACTCTCTACGTGACTGGAGAGCCATATTCATGGGACAAGCATGTGCATTTAGCATGGGCAACATGTAACTTGGTTGATCCCTGGAAATTCTACAAATATATAAAAGATTTCAGAAACAAAATACCATTTTTATATACATCCAATAGGGTTTGTCTATGTCAGTGAAGGCCAAACTTGGCCCTCCAGCTGTTTTGGGACTACAATTCCCATCATCCCTAGCTAACAGGACCAGTAGTCAGGGATGATGGGAATTGTAGTCCCAAAACAACTGGAAGGCCAAGTTTGGCCATCGCTGGTCTATGTGCTGAAAAGAGGGATTTGTGATTTTTATAATTGCCCTTTCTTATCATTAAAGGTAAAGGTAAAGGACCCCTGACAGTTAAGTCCAGTTGCGAATGACTCTGGGGTTGCAGCGCTCATCTCACTTTACTGGCCAAGGGAGTCGGCGTTTGTCAGCAGGCAGCTTCCAGGTCGTGTGGCCAGCATGACTAAGCTGCTTCTGGTGAAACCAGAGCAGCACATGGAAACACCGTTTACCTTCCTGCCAGAGCGGTACCTATTTATCTACTTGAACTTTGACGTGCTTTCAAACTGCTAGGTTGGCAGGAGCTGGGACCGAACAACGGGAGCTCACCCCATCATGGGGATTCGAACCGTTGACCTTCTGACCAGAAAGCCCAAGGCTCAGTGGTTTACACCACAGCGCCACCTGTGTCCCCTCTCTTAGCATTAGCATAGTATTTAAGCCTATTTGCTCAAAAATAACATTTTGCATTGCAATTTTAAAATTAAAAAACCCATCCGGTGCTGCAACTTACAGTTTACTTTCATGATATAATAATCAACTTTATAGTTTCCAATGCTCCCTTGTCTGGAAATCACCACCAAGTCTCTTTTTAAACCATTCAGCGAAGCTCCTCATAATAGCTTTATTATGCTTTTGTTCCAATTCACAAAGAGTCTCCAATACTGAGTCCCATGGTAACTGATTTTCCTCATGAGTAGGGTTGGAGCAGCATACAAATGGAAAAGCCTTATTATGACACTGAGCCCATCTCCTTTCAAGCTCCAGATACAGCCCCCACTGTGCATTTCACATCTTGCCAAAGTCAAGAAGGCAAGAAAGGCACCAGCCAAAAGTAAAGGGAAACAAAGAAAGAAAAGGAAAGGGGGTCAGTTCTAGGGTTTCAAAGGAAACACTCATCAGAATAATGCGACCTATTCCTAAATTAGTAAGAAAAGAAAGCCGTTTGCATCAGTTTGGTACTATATATAACTAATTTGAGTGTTAGTGGCTGTGAAAGTAGAAAAGCAAATCAGCATACAATGTACTGAAAGATCAGACTTGGGGTTTTCACTTTTTCACTGCAGCCTGGTTTGGTATTCAAGTGAAAATGACCACACATTGATCAGAGCAACTCTAGGAGGCATGCCTATCCTCCTCATTTTACACGGAATAATACATGGAATATACTGCATCCTCCTTGAGATCTCCCATTGAGTCAAAGGGGAGATTGTGATTTTAGAAAATGAATATAATTACATGGCAATATTTGCTGTAACATAGTGGGGCCTCCAGCTATGTTAGCTTTGCTTACTCTGCATTCTTCCCTACAAACAAATGTGTCTATATTGTTAAAGAAGTTTTTTGGGGGAAGAAACCAGTTCTATTTTTCTAGAAAAAGAAGTGCCAGAGCTCACCATGAAAACCTCCCTTGTTCTCTTATAATGGCAATGGTGCCCACCTGAGAGGTGCCAGGTTCTGGTGAGTTCCAGCTTTAAAAAAAGCCCTGAGGAGCCCCCTAAAGTTTTAAGGTTACCAGATTTTTTTCAATGAATCCTGGGACGCTTTTCAACTTCAGTGGATTTTGTATGGGGACTGATTTGTCAATCCGGGGACTGTCCCCAGGCAACGGGGTCATCTGGTAACCTTACCCTAAACCCTAGAAATTAATAAATGGTAGGATTTTGACTAATTGGGAGATGAAAGGAGAAATACAAGCTGCAGAGGAATTCCTGGGCTAGCCTATGCAAAATGACCTGGCTAAGCGAGGGCCAAGACCCTGATGTTGGGAAAGTTGGGAAAGATGGAGGGCACAAGGAGAAGGGGACGACAGAGGACAAGATAGTGTTCTCGAAGCTACCAACATGAGTTTGACCAAACTGCAGGAGACAATGGAAGACAGGAGTGCCTGGTGTGCTCTGGTCCATGGGGTCACGAAGAGTTGGACACAACTAAACAACTAAACAACAACAACAAGCTAGGGCCATTAAGAAACAATGCAGGGCCATTGGCAATGTAAGAACACAGTCTTTTTTCCTCCTGCCCTGAGGTATGAACAGAGGCAGGTGATTTGGAAAGTTGCCAGGGTAACTGGGCATGATGTCACACTTGAGTTTGGGGCCTTTGGCACAGCAGGAGACTTGGAATAGGCAGAATAATTTTGGCTGAAGGCAGACTGGGAAAGATGCCTTGGACTCCAGTGCTGCATTGCTGTGGGAAACAAGCCCCTCCTGAGAGGACTGTGCTGTAAGATCTTGACTCCCTCCATCTAAACTCAGGTGTAAATATGTGAATAAATCATATTTCTTAAAACTATGACAGTCTTGATTATCAAAAGAACACAGACCCTGGGTAAGCACCTGGAAACATGCCCCCCCTCCCATTTTGCTATGACTCAGTAGAGAGTAAGGATGGCGCCCAAACTCTGTAACCATGTATTTCCAAACACAATTCTCTACCTTCCACAGCAGCTGGAGCTGGACAAAGAAGCACCGTTTATAACACATGATCAAGATTTCAGGTCCTCAGTTCAAGGTGGTTAATTTCCCAATGTAACTAACAACTTCTTCTCTCCTTCCTGTTTTATGATACAAATTTGCAAATCACCATCTTATTCTTCTTTGGTGATCACTCTTGGCTAAGAAAGATTGTCTTCCATGAACACAGCCTTAACAGTGACTCTGCAAATGACTGTGGAGGCCAGTTCTGGATCCACACGTCCATCCACATTGGGGACAACTCCTTCCAGGCAGGAGTTGATCAAGGCAAGGGTTTGCCAAACATTTCTGCGTCCTGAGTTTGAGCGTCTTTAAGGTCCATGACACTTTTGGTAAAGGCTGTTCTCCAATTGGAGTGCTTGCAGGCCACTGTTTCCCACTTGTCAGTGTTTATGCTACTTTTTTTTAGATTTGCCTTGAAGAGAGTCTTTAAACCTCTTTTGTTGACCGCCAGCATTACACTTTCCATTTTTACCGCAAGTTTGGCATAGAGTAGTTGTGTTGAAAGATGATAATCAGGCATCCGCACAACATGACCAGTCCAACAAAGTTGATGTTGAATAATCATTGCTTTGACACTGGTGATCTTTGCTTCTTCCAGTTTGCCTGTCTTCCCAAGTGACACGTACATTTTTTCAGAGACACCGTTGATGGAATCTTTTGAGGAGTTGGAGATGGTGTTTTTAAGTGGTCCATGTTTCACAAGCATATAGTAAGGTTGGTAGTACACTAGCTTTGTAAACAAGCATTTTGGTTTCTCTGAGAATGTCTCGGTCCTCAAAGACTCTGCACTTCCATTGGGAAAAAGCTGCACTCGCATAGCTCAGGGATGCTGAATTTTGGCATCAATGTTTGCCCTTCTAGAAAAATAGCTGCTCAGGTAAGAGAAGTGATTGGCCTTTTCCAATGTTATACCATTATGTTTGATTAGTGGTGCTGCAGAGGGGTTGGTTTGTGCTTGTTGGTGTAGCTGGTTTTTTGGATGTTGAGCGATAGGCCAAGCTTTTCCTAAGCTTCTGTGAAACTACCGTATTTTTCGTCCCATAGGACGCTCCGTCCCATAGGATGCACCTACTTTTTTGGGGGGGAAATAAAGGGAAAAAAAATTTCCTTTATTTTCCCCCCCAAAACCAGGTCGGGGAACAGTGGGATGGCGGTGCTGCGCCTCCCCGCTGTCCCCCGAGCTTGTGGGGCTGGCCCATGTCTGCCTGGAGCGAGGGGTGCTCTACTTCAGGGCGCCCCACGCGTCGGGCGGCAGGCTACAGTCCGCAGCATGGGGAGCCCTCTGTTTCAGGGCGCCCCACGCCCCCCCGGGTGCGCAAGGCTTGCCAACACCAGCGCGGAGCACGGGGCGTCCTCCGAAGGGCGCCCCGTGCTCCGTGCTGCCGCCAACAAGCCTTGCGCTCACGGGGGGGATCCCCCGGGTGCGCAAGGCTGGCCAACACCAGCGTGGAGCACGGGGCGGCCTCCAAAGGGCGCCCCGTGATCCGTGCTGCCGGCTGCCGCCCGCAAGCCTTGCGCTCACGGGGGGGATCCCCCGGGTGCGCAAGGCTTGCCGACACCAGCGCGGAGCACGGGGCGGCCTCCGAAGGGTGCCCCGTGCTCCGCGCTGCCGCCCGCAAGCCTTCGGCTCCCGGGGGAGATCCCCGGGTGCGCAAGGCTAGCGGACACCTGCGCGGAGCACGGGGCGGCCTCCGAAGGGTGCCCCGTGCTCCGTGCTGCTGCCCGCAAGCCTTCGGCTCCCGGGGGAGATCCCCGGGTGTGCAAGGCTAGCGGACACCTGCGCGAAGCACTGGGCGTCCTCCGGAGGGCGCCCCGTGCTCCGCGCTGCAGGCTGCCGCCCGCAAGCCTTGCGCGCCCGGGGGAACTCCCTCCGGGCGTGCAAGGCTTGCGGATAGCTTCCTGGAGCCTGGAGAGCGAGAGACGTCGGTGCGCACCGACGCCTCTCGCTCTCCAGGCTTCAGCGAAAGCCTGCATTCGCCCCATAAGACGCACACACATTTCCCCTTCATTTTTGGAGGGGAAAAAGTGTGTCTTATAGGGCGAAAAATACGGTATTTAGGATGGTTTGGAGGTCATCCTCTGAGTCTGCACACACTACATTGTCATTAGCATATTGAAGCTCTATGACGGAAGTTATGGTAACCTTACTCTTTGCTTTCAGTGTACTCAAGTTAAAGAGCTCTCCATCTGTTTGATATATGATTTCTACCCTGGTGGGGAGTTTCCCTTTGACAATGTGTAGATTCATGGCAGTGAAAATAATAAATAGAGTTGGGGCAATAACACAACCCTGTTTAACACCTGATCCCACTGTGAATGGTTCACTTTGAGAGCCATTGTTACCTGTGATTTTGCTGTCATATTATCACAAAGGAGCTGAATGATGTTCACAAATGTATCTGGGCAGCCAATTTTCAGAAAGACAGTCCACAGGGCATTACGATTCAACAGTGTTGAAGGCCTTAGTCAGGTCAATAAACCCTATATACAGGGGTTGGCTTTGCTCTCTGCAGTGAAAATCATGTCCACTGTCCCCTTAGAAGGTTGAAAACCATTTTGGGATTCAGGAAGGGTAGCCTAGGATATAGTTGCTAATATCCCACAATGAAGGGATGCACTCACTGCTTTTGTTAATAGTGGTGGACATAAATGCAAGAACTTCTTTCAGTTGTCCTAGGAGTACAGGTGACTCCCTATTTACATGGGGATTCTGTTCCAGGCCCCCACTGAGATCAGGCAATATTCCTACTGTTAGGAAGAGCGTTTAGGGGAAATGTATAAAATTAGCAATAATCACATGTTGGATTAACATCAATGACTACAATACTGCCACTGTGCCTTTAGACGCTTAAAAAACAGCAAGAATCAATCCACACATTTAAGAACAGATTGGCAGTATCTCGAAACCACATTGCGAACCTTTTGACCCCCTTCTTGCATTTGCTCAATTATTTAAAATAAAATATTGTTTTAAAGGATTTTGACTAACCAGAAATTACTATGCAATCATTTGATTTTTATTTTGTTTTCCGGGTCTCTCAAATTTCTGGCATATCATCAAACTTGAAGTGCTTTTTTAATTATTTGCAAATTTGGCTCCATGAAGTGTATGGCCTATTATCATGAAGCAATAACTGGGCTATTCTTCTGTCAACATCTCATTAATATTATGTAATTGTTTAGAAAAGTTTAGAGGATCATCTCCAGTGGAATCATTTCGTCCTCTTACAAGAATGATCTTCTACTACAAATTCACTTTACAAGCCTAATCATGCCTTCAGACAAGCAACCTAAGATATGAACCTAAATTTAGTATTCCATGCAAGTCTCTGCTTAGACCGAACCTTTTAAAAGTGAAATCTAATAGCACCATTATAATTCTGAGTACGGAATCATGCTACCTGCATGAACATTTTTCTCATTATTTCCCAGAGATACAAGAAGAACCGGATTTCAGAACATTGCAGTTAAAAAAATCATACATATTTTAAAATGCATAAATAATTTCTCTACTAAAATGATCCAACTAGAAGAATGACTAAAAGGTTATCCAGTAATATATTTCCACAGGTTATGTTTGTGTGACAGGAAATGATCTGGGGCAATCTCTCAATTTCCACAAGCCAAAAAACTGCATTTATTTTTCGCTGCATTTATTTTTCTTATCCCAGTGCATGAGAAAAAGGAGCAAAACCTAGCAGATTCAGAAGTCAAATTATTTCATTGCCTCCACAGTTTCCACGAGTATTTGCGACACCCATTTTTGCCCACGATTCACAATCATTTTCTCTTTGCTAATAAATCACAGCTCCACCCTGATATGTCAGAGGAGGAACACAATCCATTATTAATGCCAATCAGTTATGGAGAAATAACACAATAACTATCATACGATACCTAATGCTGTTCATGCTTCCAGTCTCAGATCCCAGTTTACATCTCTCCAGCTGGCTGGCGACAATCTGGCGTTCAGCCTCAAGTTCTCGGGTAAGCCTTTCAAACTGTAACTCCTGAAATGCAAAACACACTTCTGTTACAAACTTTGTGGAATCCAGGTAATATGTATCTGTCAGGTGGTGGTGTGGTTGCTCGAGAGCAAACAGGCAAGACTCCAACCTGTCTTTTCCGGGCTTTATTATTAATACAAACTATTTACAGTGCAGAGCGTTGCAAGTCCATGTCCGCTCAGTCACTAGCAGAATCTGGGAGTGGGCGGTCCTTATACCTCCCCCAGCATAACAGTCTGTGTGACCCGCCTCCTTCTCCTCCCCTCTCCGCGCCCAAACCCACTGCCCAGAGTGGGCGCTGGCAAAGGGGGACTTGCCTTCCCTCCGCTTTGCTCAGGCTAGGTGATGAGGCTCTCCTTAGCATCTTCTGGTCCCTGCACCCCCTCCCCACTATTTTGTTTTAGCATTATTTGCAGGTATGATTTTACTGCCATTCGCAGACCCTCCAAGTGTCCCTGTTTTCCAGGGACATCCCTGATTTAGAGAAGCTGTCCTAGTTTCTGGATTTGATCCCGGAATGTCCCACTTTTCCTTAGGATGTCCTTATTTTCATTGGAGAAATGCTGGAGGGTATGGAGTTATCTGACCCACAAGCCATCTGAAGGCAAATCCTGTATAGGTAAGTTTTTTAAATATTTAATGTTTTATTATGTTATTGTATATGTTGGAAGTTGCCCAGAGTGGTTGGGGCAACCCAGTACGATGTGTGGGGTATAAATAGTAACATTATCATTATGGAATAGGACGTCCCTGTTTTCATTGGAGAAATATTGGAGGGTATGCATTTTATTTGATTTTAAGTTGCAAGCTACTCTGGTTTATGTTCAAAGAAAAGGAAGGGATAAATGAATAATACAGTTGGACTGCCCTTAGGGTTCATTGGCTTTCAGATAGTAGTTTTCTGGTAGCACATGCTTTTCACTGGTCAGACTAGTATGCAATAATAGATGGTTGGCAATGCTACCCAAAAGGCAGACTAGAAGGATTATGCTAGTGGTTGAAAGAAGGTGCAATGGAAAATATCACAAAAGATTATTTTCTTCAAATACAGTAACTGTGCTTTATTGAGAAAGGCTTTAAAAAATGATGGTTGGTGCCAAAGGATGTCCAATATCTGTCTGGTTGTTCTGTGTTTTAGAGGGCTATTGCTGGCATGTGCTATCTATTATTTTAGGAAGAGGATGGAAAGGACTTTTTCTGGTTATCGTTTCAAGTAAAGGAGGGTTTTAATTTTGTGCAGGGATCTCTTTTCTTTCAGGATTCACTCTCATTATAAGTGCAGGCAATTCTCCCTTCACAGAAGCACAGCAGGCTTTGCGCGTGATTGCAGCAAACATGAAACACACACAAAAGCTGGACTATAAGACTAACAGACATGAGAATAAGCACCTTCTTATGCATCAGTGTGCCAAGAAATCCCAAACTCTCCAGAGGGGTGTTAATAATATAAAATAAATCAATGACTTGTAGAGAGACAAGGGGCATAACAGGTATGCCCAGGACATCCATAATCAGAACAGTCTAAACAAAATAAAAATTGTACAGCAGTCATGAGTTGCCCAGAACAAGACTGTAGCAGCTATTATCATCGATTATTATATATAGACTTTATTTGCATAACCGACAAGCCATAGCATCAAAGGACAAACACCAACAAAAATACATTACGAATATAGTTACCATAAAATCTTATGACCTATTAAAACCCTAGATTAAACTGGATTATTTATATCCCGTCCTTATACTGTTTATACAATGCCCATCTGGCTGGGTTTCCCCAGCCACACTGTGCATATATATACAGTGCATATATATATACACTGTGCATATATATAGCATATATAAAAACATAGTAAAACATCAAGCATTAAAAACTTCCCAATACAGGGCTGCCTTCAGATGTTTTCTAAAAGTTGTGTAATTCTTTATCTCCCTGACATCTTATGGAAGGGTGTTCTACAGGGAGGGTGCCACTGCCGAGAAGGCCCTCAGCCTGTTCCCTGTAACTTTACTTCTCACAGTGAGGGAACCGCCAAGAAGACCCTCAGAAGTGGACCTCAGTGTCTGAGCTGAATGATAGAGGTGGAGACGCTCCTTCAGATATATTACTTAGTCCCTGACCAGGTTGCTGCAATAGAACTTAGTGAGGAATGCAGAAATTAAGGGCAGGTATTCAAAACAACATAGCCTTTCGGGCATCGACTTTATAATGGAAGTTTGCATAGACACCAGTAATTAGCTAAAGAATATGACCAACTTCTTTCTACTGCTAGGTGCCTGACAAGACTAAAAAGTGCAGTTGCTGCAGAAGAAAAATAACACAAACCAACAAAGCCCCTTTAAAGCACAAATTAGGCATAAGACTATAAACAATCATAGCTTATCCATTCTTTAGTTTATCCACTTCTGCATTCAAAGAACAGTGAAGTTCTTCTTATTTCAGAACGTTTTGCACTCTTAATTGCTTAAACTCTTCTGATTTCCTGCCTAAATATTCCACTTCTTGCTGCTATCTCACAAAATAGTATTTTATTTAAATAGCTCTACCTGTTATCACATCTGATGGATTTATGGGAAACTAACATGCACTCCCCTAGGTGGTATTCAGGCTGTCCCCATAGTAGAAGTATCCAAACAAAGAATGAATACATTTTTGTTTAGGCACTTGGATCATATAGGAAATTGACTTCTGTGTGAGGTCCTACAGATTCTTATCACTGCTGATTTTGCTGTATTTTATTGTGATTTTATTACTGCAAGGTTGTTTTACTTACAAACACCGGCTCCCTCGGCCTATAAAGCGAGATGAGCGCAGCAACTCCAGAGTAGTTCACGACTGGACTTAATTGTCAGGGGTCCCTTTACCTTTAAGCTGCCCTTAGTAAGCTGCCTCCAGGTTGGAGGAAAGGAGGGGTAAAATATTCTTTGAATATTGTCTTCCAGACTCTCTTTCTCTTTAACCTGACCAAGCCAAACTCTTGTAATATCTGCACATTCTTTCTTAATCATTTTACAGCTGTTTCACACGTGGATTTTTCCAACTCATTCTTAGGGGAAAACATACATACATCAAATTTACTTACAATCTTCTCTTCTCTCCCCCATCTACCCCCACCTTTACTGAAAATGACAGATATTAAACACATCTCTTACTTGGTGGAAAAGAGTACCGTAGTTGGCGCTTGATTTATATTGTCTGTTCTATGAATAGATTTAGCAATAGGGGATGACAGTTCTGTCAGTCAGTTCTGCTGTTACCATTTCTCACCTCTCTTGGTGGCATCCTTATCTATTATCAATATCAGTAGAAGAGAGAGAGAGATTTCCCATAAACACCCTGGCCTCCAGCCAGACAGGACACTGTGTAACAAGTGATTAATTGAAGAGGCAGCACATGAGATTGCAAGGGTTTGTGGTCTTAGCACCATGTCTGGAAACATAACTAAAAGCTTTGAAAGAAGCAATAGGCTCAGTCCCAACATCTCTGTTAGGATTCAGCCAACTCTACCAATTTTGCAGTAAACCAATAAATCAGCACAATTTCTCAAATCAAGAATAACCCTTCATATGACAGAAAAAGTCTCCAGTTTTTATACCGTTTCTAAGCGGTACTCAAAAAATAAAATAAAATGTGCAGTAGATGAACTCTGAAGAGGACACAGCCTCTTTTTATGACTAAACAAAAAAATTCCTTCCAGTAGCACCTTAAAGACCAACTAAGTCAGTTCTTGGTATGAGCTTTCGTGTGCATGCACACTTCTTCAGATACACCCATCTTTTTATGACTGTTCCTTATACTTCTCTATCAAGCTAGAATATGCGCTCTCCACAGTCTCACGGAGATCTTCAATATTGTAAGCCAGTGCTTAATACTGATATCAAGGTACTAGAAATTTTCTTCCATAACTCTTTCCTCATGCAGTAAATCTTGCACAAGTGTGTAAAAGAAAGTTTGAATATATTATTATTACATGCCTGAGAGTCAGCATAGACCAGGGAAGGGTTTCCCCAACAGTTTTTGGACTACAACTCCCATCATTCCCCAGCTAGCCAGACCAGTGGTCAGGGGTGATGGGAATGGTAGTCCAAAAACAGCTGGGGACCCAAGTTTGGGAAACCCTGGTCTAGGGACTAGAATGTTTGACTAGGACCAAGTAGACCCAGTTTACCCATGAATCTCACTATCCAGTTTTACAAGGTGTTATGAAAATTAAGTGTGTGTGTGTGTGAGAGAGAGAGAGAGAGAGAGAGAGAGAGAGAGAGAGTATAGATCAGGCATAGCCAACTTGGCCCTCCAGATGTTTGGGGACTACAACTCCCATCATCCCTAGCTAACAGGACCAGTGGTCAGGGATGATGGGAATTGTAGTCCCAAAACACCCGGAGGGCCAAGTTTGGCTATGCCTGGGTAGATCATATACAGAACTCTGAGATCCTCAAAGATATGGTGTGATATAAATGTAATAAATAAATAAATAGAATGTAAAACTACCCCTTGATCACATATAATCCTACAGGCTAAGGCTGGACTCCAGTACAAAAAAAAAGTTGTTCTTTTCCAGTGCTTTTTTCCTAAAAAACTGTTTAGGGTTACTCTCATTTTGACTCAAGAAAATCACCGGGAAAGAAAACGAAGCTGCCATCGGAGGTGGTAACAACGAAACTGACCAATCACCGTGCTAGATTTCAACTCCTACTTCACACATTAAACGCTCGCTTCCGCCTGAGACCAGGAAACACTGAAAGGAAATGAGGCTGCCATCAGGGGTAGCAATGGAACTGACGATTCACCATGCTAGAGAAGAAACTATTTTTTTTATTTAAAAAACAGGTTCTTCTGTTAGATTCACAAAATGTTTAGGGGTATGTGTACCCCTGTGTACCCCCAGAAAGAAGCACTGGGTTTTCCTCAATAAATTGTGGTGATGACCTATTCCAATGGCACATGTTTGTATGTACTCATCTGTGGTGCTAATTCTAGTGCACCCAAAGAGAAAGACTAAGTGGGAGCTTCCCTTCTCTTAGTTACAGCTGATACAACTTCCCACAAGCAAACCTGCTCTGAAACATTCTTTACTGATCAAACCAAACGACAGCAACATTAGTTTCCATGATCCACTAAACTCTTTCCCCAAACCATTCTAGAAGTAATTAAAGCTACAGCCAGCTTGCCAGCAAATCCCATGCTCTACCAAACAATAAGAAATATAGGAACTAGAAATAACATTTCGCTCAGGAAAATAGCTAGTGAACCTGTTCTGCCTTTTGTCACAACTTTTATTTGTTTGATTAACTACTCTCTTTGTTCATGATGAACAGGGGAGAATGAACAATCTCATAAAATGTTAATCCAAGACTAGTGAGCCATCCTGCACTGACAGGGTTTTGTTTTTGTTTTGTCTTGTTTTGAAAAAAATCCCGGAGGTAATGAAAGTTTTATGCAAATCATACACTGTTGTTTTTAGAGAACTGAACAACTACATCTCTGCAAATCTGCAGGGGCCAGGCTGCAGTGCAAAGATGAGCATAAACAAAACCATGTTTTTTTTTTAAGTAGTGTCAGAAAAATGGCACAAGGATGCCAAAGGAAGCCTAGGGAGGTGACATTACAATGGTGAGGTGACCATCATGACATTGGGGAGTGCTTAAAAAGACAAAGTGAGCAGCAGTGTCAAGGAAAACAGGGAAAGAATGTAGGCTGTGATGCCATCAATTTTTTGGAAGCAAACTATGCATGCTAAGAAAAGAGACAATTTGCTGCATGTTATGAAATAGCTGGAAGCCCACTGCAGAATGAGATGCCGCTTCTTTTTTTTCCTTTTAAAAAATATTTTTATTGCTCAATTTCCACATAACAAATCGTCAAACCATATAATTATAAACCATATAAATTGTCAAACCTACATAATTTCACCCCTTTTTTATTCCCCCTCCCCCGCAAGGACTTCCCTCAGCTCTTCTCCCTTATTTCGCTGCAATATTTTCTCTGCATATTATAAAATTGTATATATCCTTACATATCTGTCCATCATGTTATCAACAATAAATTTGTGTATGTTTATTCAAAACCTGCCAAGGAGCCCAGTTCATTCTGTTGTGTTTTTAAATAATTTGTATAACGTTCCCATTCTTCCTTGGAGTCACAGTTGTCCTTGTCTCGCAGTTTGTATGTCAATTTAGCCAGTTCTGCGTAGTTCATCAGTTTCTCTTGCCACTGTTCTTTTGTCGGGGTTTCCTCACTCTTCCATCCTTGTGCTATCAAGATTATTGCCGCTGTTGTAGCATACATAAATAAGTTCCTTATTTTCCTTGGCAGGTCTTGTCCTACAATCCCTAACAAAAATGCTTCTGGTTTTTCTACAGAGATGCCTCTTCTTAAGAGGAGGCCTTTAGCTATTAATCCACCCCTTTCTCTTCTTCCCACATTTATTTAACAACAGGGAGCCTCTCTTTTCATTACTGGTATTGTCCAGCAATGCTCTGGAATATTGATCTGAAGTCCATTGGCTGCATGCCCTGTAATGTTAACACTTTAATACACAAATTATTATGTGATATATCATATTGAATATTCCTTGATTATGTTCTTAAATGTAATTTGTTCGATTTATTGATGCAGACTGGTTATACAGATAGATGTTTTTGGTTTTTTTAAAACAAAAACAACTAATTTCAAAGACTCTTTTTTACTCTGGAAGCCATCCACTAAGGTCAGTCATTTATTCTGGAGAACATCTGCGCAAACCTACCAATGAAATAAAATGATCAGCTCAGGGTACCTCAACCTTCTGTAATTAATTTGCTGGCTAGCAGAGACAGTGCCTTTACTGTTGTGGCACCCCAAATGTGGAATGTCCCTCCAAACATGTTCACCTGACACCTTCTTTCAACATATATTTGGTGCCAGATGAAATCAACCCTCTCTTGCCAGCTTTCAATGGCTCTTAATGATTGCTAATCTTACAGCACAATCCTATATGTACCTGTGTGTACTGTATTCAGTAGTAAGTCCCATTGAGTTCAATGGGCTTACTCCCAGGTAAATGGATGTAGGATTACAGTTTATCTTCTGTGATAATGATAAGTTTTGTTTTACACTGAATTAGCTGAATGTATATAATCAGCTTTAGATCTGAATTTAATGGAAGGACGAGAGATATATTTTAATAAATGTATAAGGAGAACAGAGCTCCTCACCTTGAACAGTTGTGCAGAAGAAGAAATCTCAGCAAATGAAACTTTACTTGTCCCTGAATGATTACAGCTGGGGGAAACTGTAGTGTTGGCTTCATTTTCATTATCAAACACTTCTGGGAGGTTTTGACATAGAAATATGGGACAGCATGAGCTATTTTTCATCCAGGTCCTGGAACTGTGCAAGAAGCCCCAAAGGTCTGGACATTCCAAGGCTGCAAGGGCTAAGCTAGCCCATAGAGTCTAGGTCTGCGAAATTCAGACACCTTACATTCATATACCCTGTGCAAACCTTCTCCTTGCCTGTGAGGCTTTGGGCAACACAAAAGACAGAGGTGTCTCATGGACTTCTACATAAGAATTAGTGGCATAATTAAACCCTGTCCCCTTTTGCTTCTGATCTCCCTGCTCTCTAGTCCTCATATTGGGCAAAACAAATTCACATCTGATCTGCCTCATAAAAACAAGCGCCCTATATAAACGTCCTTGCCAGTACTATTCTGCAAACAACATCTAAGAGACTTCAGACAGATTCATTTTAATGTGTATGAAAATCCTTTCGTAATGCCGTCTTAGGAACTCAGAAGTGACACAAAGGGTCAAACTGAGGCAAGGTCTCTAGCTAGAAACAGTGTGGGAGAAAAAGGTAACCTTGCAAGTTTTAGAGAACCGTGTTGGATGTGATCAGATAGGACAGTGCTCCTTTGATCTAGAAGGAGAAAAAGATAAGCTGATGTATATTGGTCATGGCAAAAAATGAAAAAGGCCAACATTTCCCTAAACTTCCTAGAGGAATATCTAGGTCAGCACATTGCAACAGTGTTTCAGAAAACACCCATTGTACTTCTGGGCTCACAGTATTCTTCTTCTGATTTTGTTTCTCTTTTCTTTTATATTTTTGCTCCTTTTCACCAAGTTACTGACTTGTTCCATTCAAATATTTGTTCAAACCCCCACTTATAGGGCTGCCATATTTCAAAAAGTAAAAACCAGGACCCCCCGAAAATGCTGAGCCTTTTTAAGACAACCCCAAAGTTCTTTAGACCCCCCCCCCCCCATCCACACAAAAGCACCAAAAAGCTCATAATTTTTATTTGACTTGCCTAAGATCCAGGGCAAAGCGAAAATTCCCCCTGGACATCAATTCCTCCTTCAAAATCCCAGACATATGGCAGCCCCACCACTTATCTACATCTCCCCTTATTCACAGCATTCATTTATCTCTTCCTCTGTTTTATCTTGGTTTCTCCATGTTATGAACTGCCAAATTTAAAAGCAAGATTTCAATGGCAAACAAAAACTTAGAAAGCTGCCTTATAGCACGTCAGATCATTACTCCATTTGGCTCATTGTCCATACAATAAGCCCACAACTTATGCACATTTAAGTTGTGCACAGTCTACTTTACACAGTTGGCAAAGAAGAGGAAAGAAAGGAAGAAAGGAAGAAAGGAAGAAAGGAAGAAAGGAAGAAAGGAAGAAAGGAAGAAAGGAAGAAAGGAAGAAAGGAAGAAAGAAAGAAAGAAAGAAAGAAAGAAAGAAAGAAAGAAAGAGAAGGAGGAGGATGTCTGGGGAGGGGGGAGAGACTTTGGCAATCCCACCTGCCATTGCACCCAATGTGTTTTGACTATACACAGCTGGCATTAGGCACAATTTCAAGAATGCAACCCAAAGGTAAATTGATGGCTTACCATACTACTGGCAGTGGCTTTCCAAGATTTCAGGTAGAGCACATTCTCAGCTCCACATGGAGCTGCTGGGGATTGAACCTGGATTCTTCTGCATGCAGAGCAGATACTACACAAATGACCTATAACCATAGGTCAGTGATGGCCAAACTTGGCCCTCTAGCTGTTTTGGGACTACAACTCCTACCATCCCTAGCTAACAGAACCAGTGGTCAGGGATGATGGGAACTGTAGTCCCAAAACAACTGGAAGGCCAAGTTTGGCCACTGTCATAGGTTGATCATGTCTGCACTTTTAATGGGGCAAATTTCTGACACCACAAATATACTTCTAGAGAGCACCTTCTCATACTTTTCTCAGTACACTTAAACCACATGCCTACCTTGGTATTATGGTCTGTGGTCCTGTCAATACAGGAGGAAGGAGTGAAATAGGGAAGAGGGATTGCCAGGAGAAAGCCATTGAAAGGAACCATTTCAACTTGTTTCCTAGTGCTCTTTAAAATGTCCCTATTCCTTCCCCCATTTATTCTTCTGTGTGGCTGCACAGCTGCGCTTTCCACCCTGGTATTCACCCACATTTCAACTCAGACCAACCCTGTGAAAGACACAACACTACTGCAAAATAGATCAGAAGTTGAGAAACCCTTAGAAGATGTAATAATTTACTCCCTGGCTCAAACATAGCAACAAACCATCAAACTTTAAATGTTGAATTGGTAGATTAATCAACCAATGCTTTGGTTGATTAATTGGCAGCAAGGGCACCAGCTCATGGGGACTGAGGCACTGTGGGGGGTCCCAGTCTTTTTTTGATGGGGCCCACCACCTCAGTGCCAGAGGCACTGGTGGAGGAAGAGGGGAGCAGGGGGAATGCACTGCCCCTGGCAGCACAATCCCGGTGGGGTGCCATCTCGGCTGCCCCCCACCCATGCTGGGCACCACGCTCCCGCAGGAGGTCACCATGCCCCCAGGATGCACACCATGTCCCTGCCGGTTTTGTGCCATGCCCCCAGGGCATGCACCACGCCCCCGGGACACGCACTATGCCCCCAGGACACGCGCCCCACCTGCTCTCTGCCTCCCGGTGCCAGAGCATGAAGCTCTATCACTGGCCAGAGGAGCCCCTCCCCCACATCAGAATGTCACGTGAAGTCAGGGGGAGGGTCCAACATGGCGCCGAGGTAAGACGCGCTTACCGGTGCTCTTTGGACTTCTTTTAATCTTCTTTTAATCTTTTATATTTTATCTTAACTGACCCAGTCAGTTTTTGAAGTATTTTATAATTGCTGTAGCCGCATGCTATGGAAACTCTCTGAGAGATTTGGCCCTGCTCCAGACGGCTGCAGGCTGCTCTTTGTTTCTCTCTTATCAGCAAGCCGGCCTTAGCTGCTAAAAGAGTTGAGAATCGCCATTATCTTAATTGTGTGTCAAGTGCTATGTTATTTTAAGAATCGTATAATCCCTGGCCTGAGGAAAGTATGGGTCAGAAAAAAACGCTTGAGAGACTTTGACGAGCCCCTATCATCCCCTAAACCAAAACTATCAAGGTTGGTGCCACACCGGAATAGAGGAGGGAGTGACCATGCCGAGCAGTGCTTTGCAGTGGAAACCCAAAATCGCTTCCTACCTCTAACTGATTTAGAAGCTACTCCAATTCCGATGACTCAAAATGTTTCAAAAGTAAAGCCTGTAAAGGAGAATACGAAAGAAAAACTCTCATCACAGGAAGATGGTTTGGCATCTGATATGGGGGAGTTCCCCGGTTGTGAGCAGTTACACTTAGTAATTAAGACCCTTCACTGTATTTTTAAAAGGCTGGACGAGGTATTTTCACAATTATCCAATATCCTGCTGAAAATCGAAAAACTTGAATCAACAACACAATCCTCAGTTTGTGAGGTCAAAAACTTACTGCCTCACCCCAATTCAGATAAAATAAGGTAAAGGTAAAGGTACCCCTGCCCGTATGGGCCAGTCTTGACAGACTCTGGGGTTGTGTGCCCATCTCACTCAAGAGGCCAGGGGCCAGCGCTGTCCAGAGACACTTCCGGGTTATGTGGCCAGCGTGACATCGCTGCTCTGGCGAGCCAGAGCCGCACACGGAAACGCCGTTTACCTTCCCGCTGGTAAGCGGTCCCTATTTATCTACTTGCACCCGGAGGTGCTTTCGAACTGCTAGGTTGGCAGGCGCTGGGACCGAGCAGCGGGAGCGCACCCCGCCGCAGGGATTCGAACCGCCGACCTTTCGATCGGCAAGTCCTAGGTGCTGAGGCTTTAACCCACAGCGCCACCTGCGTCCCGTCAGATAAAATAAAGGAGACTAAAATTAAATATATCTTAAATTCCCAATTGAACAATCAGATATTAACTCTGCAACCCAAGAAAAGTTGCCTTTCTGTCAGGTCGGAAATAGGAAGATGGTCAACGCTAGAAGGGGCTAAAGACTGTTTAAGCAAACTTTTAAAAATTAAGAAACATCAGATTGACCTATATGCTGTGATGCCCCTTCCCCGGCAGTCCACTTCTTGAAGGTGATACTTGCGTTCCACTCTAAAAAGATACCATCTATTATTGTTAGGAGGAAAATGCTTTTGTCCATGGCTGACATCGTAACAACGAGGGTTTTTACAGACACCAAGATCAAACCCCTTCTAAATAGGTGCCCTGGCGGTGAGGACATTAGGACAAGAGACTCTGCCTTACTTCAAAATACTGTCAGGCCCCACCGCGATGACTCTGCAGCGTCCCATCCTCGATCAAACTCGATACCCTCTCAAACAGCCATATATGAGGACGATAATCTGCAGACTGCCCTTGACGAAAGGGAACTTATTGATTCGTTCAGAGCCCTCCCTCCGAAAGAACAGTCGGTGATGATGCAAAGATTTGACACGCTTAAATCTCAGCTTTTGCAAGTCCAACATAGAGGGGAAGATACTAACGATGTCTCAAATAATCCCACTTGGGCTCACCGGACAGAAGTGGTTGACCTTCTTCAGCTCAGCCCCACTCTGAAAACAAAAACCATCCGACAAGACTCAAATCTTCAAGTTGTTTCTGCCCCGTGTGCTACATCACGAGACGACCAGGCTCTGCCATCCTCACTGAACCTTCATCTATATTCATCGACCAACTGAACCTTCATCTATATTCATCGACATCATCTCCACCCTCCCCAACCCCCCTGCCTCTCATTGGCAGGGAACAATATCAGCCAATAAGGGAAAAGTTAATTGCATTAAGGTCACATGTTGAATTGTTGGCAGTTCTGTCTGTTTTGGTTCCAATGTGTTACTGCCAAAGTGATTCAAAATAAGATGTATTTCCATTCTAACAGCGAGTGGTAACTTTTATCAACTTGTCCATTCACTTATATTTCTCCCAGGATCTCAGAAAGACACCCCTATTGAGACTTTATTGATGTATTCAAATCTACATGATTAAATTTAAAAGGCAGATGACTAATCAACTACAAATAAAACTCTGTCATATTTCTCTTACCACGTTACTTTCTCAAAAAGCTTTTTCTTTTCTGGGTAGGAGGCAGCATATATTATACCAAGTAGAGGAATAATATGAAACCTACGTACGCTGTCATTTGAACAATTCAGAGTTTGTAAATGCAGTTTACAATCATCTTAACTAGTGCTTATTTCTATTTATTGAATAGAAATATGGAATTCTGGGACAAAAGAACATTTGGCTTGGAGAGGAAGAAATTTTTGCAAGAGTAACTAAAGGCTTCACAAGTTTGCTTTGTCCCAGTTTTGAATAAAAGCAGGACAAATACAGCTGTGAGGCAGTCAAATATAACTCCTGGTATTGTAAATCCCAAATGTGATATGCTAATCTGAATAACAGAATCCTTATAAAAATTAACGGAGTGCTTTCTTTACTTTACAAATGCCATTGTCATCTTTAAAGGTATCTCACGCCAGAAGAGTACCATGTGTTTGTATGCACTAGGGTCATGGCATGAGAATCCAAACAACACATACCAGATAAAACTGATGGGGCTTAATGAAGGAGTAGCAGAAATCAGGAGGACAGGAACTTGTAGCAGCCAATTGTGGATTTTAGAAGCAATAAATAGGAAGGTTAGGGAATTGGCTTGCTAGATAAATAGAACAAAGAAGGTCCAGGGTAAAGAGAAAAGGAATAAGGGGAAAGGAAAGAGGGGATGAGAGGAGAAGGAAAAAGCAGTCAATAGCCTGTGAGCATGCACAGAACAAGAAGATTAAGGAAAGAGGAAGTCATTGGTGGGGAGCTGCAAAGAAGGACGGGACACTTTTTTGCACAATGGGCCATATAGTAACTCACCGTTTGCAGGCCAAGTTGGAGGTGCCCAGCTATCAACCACCTGATGCCACAATGGCATTGGGTGACTTCCCCCCTGCACTTTTGCATATCGCTCTGAAAGAGGTTTTGCAAGCAACACTGATCAGATGATTGGCTGAGCCAGGTTTTTACCAGCCCCACCTATAGGACAGGTGATGGGCCAAATGGGGATGCTTGGCAGGCCAAATTTGGCTCAGCCCTGCTGTAAATATAAAGAATAGGAGCCTGGATCTGGATTTCTTATCTGATAAGATAAGCAACAACATGCCTTAACAGATCAGAGATTCTAGTACAGTGCGAAAGAAGAGTTAGCTAGTTTTTTCATTGCCCTGCGGGAAATGTCTTGATGTAATTGCGGTATGCAGAAAATAAGGGTCTTTGCAAGTACACCCAAAGATGAATGACTTCATATCCTTCCTGTAACTCAAGAAATATATAGGGCAAATACTCCAAAAACAATCCTTTGAGTAGGAAACTGTTTTGAGGCTTCTGTGAGTACACCTGATAACGTACGTTTCAATGGATGCTTGCCTGCCTTCATTAAAGGCTGTGAACTCCCACAAGCTAAACAAAGCATTCTCTAGCAGCAAGCGCAAGAAAACCAGATGTCAGCATTTATTAGGAGCCCAACCATAGGACAACCTTTTATTTTCAGCATCTAAACTTCAGTTAAAAAAAAGAAAAGAAGCAGCAGCAAATACCTTTCTGATACTGTGCTGGCTGCTGAATGTGGCTAGAGAGTTTGTATAAATAGAAATGAGATGTTCCCTGGGGCAATCCTCTACTTATGATGTAGCCAGAACTATGGAAAACCTTAGGAAAAACTTGATATTTACAATACATATTGAAGAAATAGGAACTAAGAGGAGATTAATCGACAGCAGTTTTCGTAGCTCTTTGCAGAGGAAGGATTAACTCCATGAATCATTGTTGCTTCTACAGTATTTGCACAAGGCACAGGTTTGGCTTAACAAACCCCAGTGTTTCGCACTTCCTAATCCCCGAGTAATAAGAAGTAATGGGGCAGCTTTACAGGATCAGTCTCCATGTGACAAGAGAGTACCGGAGAGTATATTCTCAGGCAGCGGTATTTTATGAAACCATTTGTCCCCCAAAACAAAGGTGTAGCTTTTGAAGAAACAGCACAACTCTCCCCAGCCCAAGACCTTTCTTGATAGTTCCTAAAAAACTTCTCTCTCTCTCTCTTTCTGGCTGTACCCAAAGCATTTCTTCTCCCTAAAGTAAAGGTAAAGGGACCCCTGACCATTAGGTCCAGTCGTGACCGACTCTGGGGTTGCGGCGCTCATCTCGCTTTATTGGCCGAGGGAGCCGGCGTACAGCTTCAGGGTCATGTGGCCAGCATGACTAAGCTGCTTCTGGTGAACCAGAGCAGCGCATGAAAACGCCGTTTACCTTCCCACTGGAGTGGTACCTATTTATCTACTTGCACTTTGATGTGCTTTCGAACTGCTATGTTGGCAAGAGCAGGGACCGAGCAACAGGAGCTCACCCCGATGCAGGGATTCGAACCACCAACCTTCTGATCGGCAAGTCCTAGGCTCTGTGGTTTAACCCACAGTGCCACCCGCGTCCCATTTCTTCTCCCTAGCCCACCACATTTCAGTTCCTACCCTAACATCCAGATGAAAAATATCTAGCAGGCCTGAACTGCCCATTTAAATAATATGAATTGCTAAATGCCCCAGACCTGCAAAAGTCCAGAGGGGATGAAGAGCCAGACAGCATGGAACTCAACGATAGCCTTTAGCTTCTGTTTCAATTTTGACAGAGGCTTATGTGCTAAACTCACAAATGTGACACATTGGTGACGCAGAAAACTCCCCACAAGGTGACTTTCACCTACCACTTTCAGAGAATGAATTCACCTCCACTTAGTTCTGGAAATTAGCTTTCCAGATCAGAATTGGCCTATAAGACTCTTGACAGGGACATTCAGATGAAGCTGGGGCAAATATATTCAATTTTGCACTTTTAAAAGTGTTACGTCTGAAGTAAATGGGAACAACTCCAGAGTCTTTATGAAAGACTGTAGAAAGTAGAGTTCGGGACAGTTCTAGGATATCATCACTTGTATGAAGAGTATTAAAGCAGTACAATGGTAGTGCTTTTGTTCCTGAAGAATCTCAACTACCTTATTAACTCTCCCTTTGTTCATGTGAAGTATCTGATTATTTTGGCCATCATCTAGAATTCACTCATTGCAGAACCAAAATCACTTTATAAATAGTGTATTACACTACTTGGGCTCAATTCAAATTCAAAACTTCTTTTTGTCCATAAGTATCCTTATAAGTATAATTAGGATGACAGTGTCACTATTCACTAGGGAAACGTGTTGCTAAAGAGTGGCTTCAATTCAGCACACAAAATACATGTTGCAAGCTGCGCAATCCTTGTAATAGTCTATGGTTGCCATGCATCTTTTGTTCCTCTGAAGCAGCACTCACAAAATGAGCAATTAAAAATCAAAGTTGATCTTAAAGTCCATAAGCAAAAGGGTATGAACAGCAAACTCCTCGAGTGAATGAAAAGTCATCTGTAATTAAAAAAACAACACACACAACAGTACTGCTATATAAATTGGGACAATGAAGAGAAGGGGAAAATCAGCCACAGAACAGGGGGGAAGCAGACTGAGGTAATTTCCCAGTTGTTTAATTCAGGATGATCATTGTGCTGTGTGTGCCTCAGAAAGACTAAGATTTAACTAACTATGGGAAGGTGACACAGCTGCGATATTAGCACAAAAGGAAAGAAGTCCTTGTGGACAGAGTGTTAATAAAACTACAATTCACAAAGATAACTTCTGTAGAGGTCCCTGAGCATTTTCACCCTCTTCTGGCTTCCATTTCTTTCAGAGTTATTCTTCATGGTTCATATATATGTTCTCCTGCTGAGCAAAGGAGCAGCGGAATAAATATCTGAGGCCTTTGCATGCTTCCTTTGACAGATTTTGAAGGTCTGGCAGTCCCTGCTCCATTCTATTAGTAAGTACTGTACCCCATACACTACAGCAAAACTATAGCCAGCGAGAAAGGGTCAATAAGAAGCACCCAACAGCAGGGAAGGGGGTGTACGGTTGCATCTGAATAGATAAAACACGGCCTTGCCCCAAAAAGGAATAGCCTAACAGAGAAGCACAGAAAAGACTTGTGAGTGATTGTGCATCCTGCTCTGAAGAGGGGAAGGGGAATGAAGACAACAGATTTCTATTGTTAGTATTGGCTGCAAAGATAAGAATAGAAGACTATAGTACAGTGGTACCTCAGGTTACATATGTTTCAGGTTACACACTCCACTAACCCAGAAATAGTGCGTCAGGTTAAGAACTTTGCTTCAGGATGAGAACAGAAATTGTTCTCCAGCGGCGCGGCAACAGCAGTAGGCCCCATTAGCTAAAGTGGTGCTTCAGGTTAAGAACAGTTTCAGGTTAAGAACAGACCTCCGGAACGAATTAAGTACTTAACCCGAGGTACCACTGTACATGAAAAAAACCGACACAAGGAATGTACCAATAATGAAACCAAGGGCCATTATGTCCCAGTTAGTTTCATATCACTTGGAGTATATGAGGACTTCCGCTCAAAATCCTGTCTAAATTTGGCCACACATAGCACAGGAGCTCGTTTGCGATACTGAGACCTGATCCATCTGTAACATACCTGATAGTAGGTAGGAAGGTAGGGTGCTTCAACTATAAGAGCTTCTACTCAATATATATATGGAAACACAAGTCGGTTTCGATGGCAACTATCTTGCCCTTTGCAACAGCAGTGAAATATGAGCTGAGAACAGGCAAGCAATACTGCTTTTCCAAGAAATCCTATTCCCTCCATGGCACGCAGGCAGATGTGCTGTTTTCTCCTGGGAAAGGTCATAAAGTGAGGTCATTTCAGCCACTGAGTAACTGTAATCCCCATGAATTTAAAGTCTTTACTGAGATACTGTAAGGGGTTTCCCTTTGATCTCCCTCGTGCTGACGAAATGCGTGTACATCAGCTTTGTACACTTTAGGCACCAGATTTAGCCTTCTTTGCAGTTTTATTTATATCTTCTACGCTGACTTTTATTCTCAGCTCTGTTGTAGCTGACATTTCTTGCTGCAACTGCAGCAGCAATTAATTAATGCCATCAGTTGTGCGAGCAATTTTACTTAGCACTTTTTTTGTACAGGGCCGCTATAGAGAGAAGTATTGCAGGTTCGCATAAAGGAACATACTTTCCTTCATCAACATTTATCCAAACCAGATATAGCAAAATAAAAGCTCATGGACAGGAACTACCCCACATGGTGATGTTTTCCTTACCTCTGCTTGCATTTCTAGGCAGCACCTTATTAACTGGATTTATAAAAGGGTAGCATGTTTATTCATGGATGCTGTGAAGCTGAATAGGATCTGCCTCACTCAACTCCATGACTTCTCCACTGTCCATACATAAGACACTGGTGTATCACTTCCTTACCTAATCTGCTCTTGTGCCTGTTCACACATAGCACACAGAATTACAACTCCTCTGTCATGGGAAAGGTCCGTATAGTTAAAGCTATGGTTTTCCCAGTAGTAATGTATGGAAGTGAGAGCTGGACCATAAGGAAGGCTGATCGCTGAAGAATTGATGCTTTTGAATTATGGTGCTGGAGTAGACTCTTGAGAGTCCCATGGACTGCAAGAAGATCAAACCTCTCCATTTCAAGGAAATCAGCCCTGAGTGCTCACTGGAAGGACAGATCCTGAAGCTGAGACTCCAATACTTTGGCCACCTCATGAGAAGAGAAGACTCTCTGGGAAAGACCCTGATGTTGGGAAAGATGGAGGGCACAAGGAGAAGGGGACGAGAGAGGACGAGATGGTTGGATAGTGTTCTCGAAGCTACCAGCATGAGTTTGACCAAACTGCGGGAGGCAGTGGAAGACAGGAGTGCCTGGCGTGCTCTGGTCCATGGGGTCACGAAGAGTCAGACACAACTAAATGTCTAAACAGCCAAGGGAAAGTAGGTTATTTAGAAGAGTGTTAGACTACTAAGGTCCTTACCAATCACTTTCCATTTCATAACATACAGAAACCAATACTTTTTCTTAGGCTTATGCACATTTTTCTTAAGAGGCTCCCTGCTCTTCCGCTTTTGTGTTTGTGCACGTTGCAGCTTTAAATTCAGTTGCAAAGAATGAATCTCTCTCCTGGTTTTAGTTTGCTTGTTCAAAGCTCCACCTTCCTGTTCAGTTGTTGTTTTTTCGGTACATGTGATTTCATTCAGCTGAATTCTTGCTGAGACATTCTTATTAACATTTTCTTCCCTCCTGCCTCTGGGTCTGGTATTTCAACCACCTTTCCCATCCAGAGAATGCTCACATTACTGCCTTCAAAAGCAGGAAAGTTGGGTTTTCTCAGCTGTGTTTCACAGCTTTCCCCTACTTGTTTGCAACATCATTCATGTCATGATTTGTTTGTTTGTGGGCACACTAGGGGGCTGACAGGCAGGATGTCTTTATGTAAAAGGGTTTGCACCTTGTCGAGACACAAAATAGGAAAAGCTTTAGGAGTCCAACCAGTGTGAAGCTGGTTTCAAAAACAATGCATCCAACTGTAGTATTTTGTAACAAAGTACAGGATACATATGCGTTGTGTGAAAGGGGGAAACAGCTGATAGCCATTGTTAGATTCCCTAGTATAGTCAATAGGGAAAAAAGAAAGCCTCAAATAAACAGTTTTAATTTGGACTAAAATAACAAGTCTACCCTGAAAGAAACACAGCCAACAGAACTGCAAGAAAACTGGACTGCTATCCCAGCTCTACAGATGCAAGGTGAATCTTCATACCACTAGTATATAACCAACAACTCTTGAAATAAGAAGCAGATTTAAAGAGACAGTAACATGCATATGCAAACCAAGTGTTGTTACATATTCTACCTGGAAGTAATTATATTTATATTATATTATATTAGTGCTTCATAAATATGTGACTGAGACAATTCTCCAGGTTTATTCATCCCATGCCTATGCCCCACTGATCCTACAAGAATTTATTAATGGTTCAGACAGTAGAGGCTCTTAATCTCAGGGCTGTCATTTCAAGCCACACATTGAGCAAAAAGATTCCTGCTTTGCAAGGGGTTGGACTAGATGACCCTGGTGGTCCCTCCCAAGTCTACAATTCTATGATTCCAGGCTCCATTTTACACAGTGTGATCACTGCAGGTAGAATCAGCAAGGAAGAAACTGGAGGGGAGATCTCCACAAAGTGGTGATGGCTGGTGGGACAGTGAAAAAAAACAAAGAGTTGTCGCCGTTGCAGGTAGGATCCCTAACTGTGTCTAACTCAGGGCTGGAAGCGATTGTCCCCCAGGGCTGCAGAGAAGCCTTATAAACAGCCCTTCAGTAAACCATTCAGCAGATTCTGAGCAACTGCTGAGTGGGGGAACTGCTTCGGGCCTAACTGTATGCCAGAACTCCCTTGCTATCAGGGCACTGCTTATGATTATTGATCTCTTAACTAATTGCTCTTGTAGCCCTGTGTTTCCCTTCTAATGGTGGCAGCTCTGGAAATAAGTGTTGGGGGGGGGGTAGCTTTGGAGCCAGGTCACCAACTGGCAGTGAAGGCTTAGGCCATCACTGCCCACACCATGGTCCTGATCCAGTTGCCCTGGCTGCTTTTTAAGAAGGAAAAGAAGACGACAAAGCGTTCCAACCACATAATTCCTACATAGTATTTATTGCGGCTCTCGGTTTAATATACATAGTGCTATTCCTTGAGCACATTTTTATAGTTTTGTGCTTGAAATTGCTAGCACCTCTGTATCAAGAACAAAGTTTAAAGTGATTTGAGGCAAAAAAAAAATTCACTGAGCAGTGAAGTATTATTATGCAGGAGATTCAACAATGTGTGACATATTACTTTTTCCTTACATTCAAGTAGACGCAACAGTTTATTCAACATTTAAAAAATGAATAATCTATTTTTTAAAAAATAATCAAGTGTTGTAGCTTTCTGTTGGGGAGGGGGTGGATTTCCAGCATCTAAAGCATTTCAGAATATTCCAACAATACTTTTCCTAAGTACTATAAAATCTGAAACAACTTGCTAAAAAATGTCTTAAAATTCTATAGCATTTATTCATAAGAGTTTGGAGGGTGGGTTGCATAATTTATCTGCATTTTGGAGCATTTTCTTTTAATCCTGCAATAGTTGCTGATTTATTTATAATGTAATGTATGTAGATTTAAACAATAGCCCCCACCCCTCTTTTTCGCTACACACACACACCCAGGATCTTTGGTGGATTATGACATAGAATCATAGAATTGAAGACTTGGAAGGGATCCCAAGGATCATCTAGTCCAACCAATGACAACAGGTTCCTTTCAAAACTGCATCAACATAAACATGGTCATTTGAACCTTATGCCAGCACACTAAGGAAACCTCAAATTATATTTTCTGTCATTGGATCTGCACAGACCATGCATAGCACTAGATCTGACCCGTAGACTTTAGGGATAAGGTGATGGTTAGAAACAGATGCAAAACAGAACATCAGCCCAATCCCCTAAGATAAGAACAATGGTCATGAAAGGCAATCAGGAACATGTTTCTTAAAAAAAATAAAAGAAATAAATCAGTTGTATCCAGTGCTTTTTCTGGAGGGTACGCAGGGGTATGCAAACCTCTAAACATTTTGTGAATCTAAGTTTGGACTCATCGAGGTGCAGTTTGATTGACGTTGGAGAGAGACTGAGCAGAGAAATAAGACCAAGGGTACATATTGATATAGGAATGTATTAGATAAAATGTAAAGAAATATACAATAAGAAGAGTACATTCATTTGTAAAAAAAGGAATATATCACGGGATAGACAGGAAGTCCAAAGTGTTGGTACATATATGATTTTGGAATAGTTTTTTGTCTTCATTTCTTTTCTTTAGGTATATAAACTTTGTATACATGCTGAAAATTATATTATAATAAGCCTTGTGATGTAATATGATAATGTTTACCGATGTAAGATAAGAATGTTAATAAATCAAACTAAAAAGGGGGGGAAGAGGTGCAGTATTTCAGCATGAGTAGGAAAATGAGAGTACCCCTAAACATTTTTTAAAAACGTATCTATATAGTCAACTCAAAATTAGGTTCCATTAAGCAAATGTTTTCTATAATGGTATTGAAAGCCTCCTGTCTGCATGTTCAGCCCCTGTTTACTGGTTCCCGTTTACATGCAGTGGGGGATTAGTGATAAATGACCTCTCTAAATTATACCACTGCCAATTACTTTTTCCATGGGGGAGGGAGGGAGAAAGGGGTTTTAATAATTGATTTCCTCTCATTTTTATTTTTTTTAGTAGTCCTGTTAGTTGTTTATAGCTCTCTTTTCTAGTGAAAAAAGAAAATAATGAGATTGAATTAGTGCCTATGCGATTTATCAACAAAATCTTCCTGATAGCAGAAGGACTAAATTTGTGCAATAGGACTTCATTTCCCCCTTATTGCATGTTCTCCACACACCCCACCTGCTCTGGGGAGCTGGGGGGAGGGAATGTCAGGAGTTCATCCTACACTCGAGTAGGACCCTGGCAGAGACACATGCCCGACGGGCATGTTCCCTCCCTCCTGGTCGATCATTCGGGAGCTTCATAAGCTTTCTTCAGCCCGAACATCACAGCAACCGATGCCAACTGACACCGGCACACTTAAGGATCTGAGGAGTTTGCGCACCATGCGCAACAGACCTCAGCAACTCAGCATTTTGGCTAAACACACATGGAGCACTGCAACATGGCTCCCTCTCTCTCTAGCATCAGACAGCAAAGAGGAAAAAGGACAATAATCCTACTTCACGGAACAAAGTAACACAAACATCCTGTCTCCGTCACTTCCCACTCCGTGGAGTCAAAACATACACCATCATGTGACAGACAACAATCCCATGACTGCAATCATGGAGCAGGAATTCTAACAGGGAAACCTAGAGCAAATTTGGCGGGGGGCAGGGAGGTGCACAATGAGAAGAGAGGAAGCTCTTTTGCACATATTGAACTTTTTGTGGATAACAGGACAACTTTGTTGGTCCCCACCTTGGGAAGAGAAACTGGTACCAAGGCCATGGAGAGGCTAATTAAGTGACAACTCAGATACTACAAATTACTTGGTGATACATTGCGCAATGAGCCACAGGATCTCCTAAAAATGCCTTAATAGAACACTAGTGCTTCAGTTGTATTTTATCACCAAAAAATGCCACTGTAAGGACATGGGATGATTACTTCGTAAACACTGGAATACAGTGGGTTCATATCAATGCCATGTGGTTTGCTACCTCTCGCTTTACACCATGTGTGTGTACATGCCTCTGGCTCAAGCTGCGCACACATTACTGTTCACCCTGGCTCCAGCCCTGGTATTTGGTGCATGGTGTTTCTTTCAAAACAGGGGACGACGTGACCTTTGCAAAATTCATCCAGAATTCTGAACATCTGTATTTTGGGCTTTCATCTGTGTCTTAATGACTCTGCAGTTTTCTTCAGCTGCTGCTACTGTAACTTTACAGCTGAATTCACAATGGCAATTTTTAAATTATTAATTGTGTTATCATTTGTCAATCGAAAAAATGTGAGCTAGATGGATCATTTGTCTCGAATGACATGGGCAAGCAGTGGCTATCCAGTTTCAGACAGGGGCCTTCCCCAGTCTGACTTGGTACCTTTTGTACTCAGAGGGTATGTTCTGTCCCTTTTCTATAGCCCTTCCACTTTTAATTTAGCCAGTCATAAAATTTAGCCTCACAAAATGAGACTCTCTAGCAAATTCATTCAGGTATTATTAAAGTTGTACCAGATACCAAATATTTTAATTCAGGGTATTACACCACATCAGAGAGATTTATGGCCTCTTTTTTGCTCATCTTTTTGGTGAGGTGGGTGGGATGAATTAGATATCCCTTTCTATTCTGATTTTTCTATTTGGTTTTTATTTTTTGTAGGCCACTCTGGGTCACCACAACAATGGGAGAATCCCACAAATTTCTCCAAATGGAAATAAATCAGGACCTGTGATCAAACAAGGCATATTACATGGCCATGTCACTTTTCATTTTTGCTGTTGCTGTTTTGCCTTAAGTATCTTCAAATACAGACTGTAGAAAGATGATATAGTATTATTGGTGCCAGTAGCTCACACCAAAATAAGCAAAAGTTTATTTGCTTTAAATCAAATGCTGTTCTATGGCTTGGAACAATGGCTTGGAACAACGCATTGCCCCTTCAATAAGTGGCTTTCCAAATATTCATGAACAAGCCACAAAAAAATCCTCAAAGGTTCAGTTGCATATATTAATAAATATAATAACAGCTTCAAGTAATTCTGGTTGATGGAAATGACATCTTATATTAAAATTTAGTTTGTGTTCCCCAAAGATCCCTGAGGGGGGGGGGGTCAATCTAGGAAAAGCTGAAATTATTTGAACTTCCACCCAACTTCATGCAGATGTTTTGCATGAGCAAGATTCCATATTTGCAATGAATTTCACGTCAGGAGAAATCTGGTGGGAACTCTATTTCAGAGGTGGTTCCGCTTATTTCTTTCGACTTTTGAAAATAAGGTAATAGTACTGACTTTAGGTGACTTATTGTACAAAAATGACCCTCTCTCATTAATGGTGGAAAAGTAGTTCAAAGGAAAAGCAGAACAGCTCTACAAAGAAAGAAAGAAAGAAAGAAAGAAAGAAAGAAAGAAAGAAAGAAAGAAAGAAAGAAAGAAAGAAAGAAACAATACATGGGCTTGTGCTCTTTGCTGGTAATGTCTGATGGAATAAAGGAAAGCTTAAGTTACTTCTATGAACACACACACACACAGAGAGAGAGAGAGAGAGAGAGAGACAGAGCGCAAACTGTTTCAGATCATGTTAAAAGTCGCTGTTCCTATCAGCTTTAATGAGATCAAAGTTTATCCCATTATACACTCCTACAAACACAAGAAGACTTAATCTGAACTTCTGCCCCCTAAAATCAATGACATTTTGCCAGCAACAACTTTGGCAGAATTTATACATTAGCTTTAGAAATACAGTTTCCACATTTCAGTGCAGGAAATCAATAATTTGCCCCATTGTGCTGCATTTTGGCCAATTTCAATGTCAATGAAATCCCTCTTTTTTCCAGGGGGGGCTGGTGTCCTTCGCATGGTTGAAGCTGCACTCAACATATGGGGTTCTGCCACATGAAAACAGCTTCTCACACAAGAATGCATTTCATTCACTCCTCTGTTGAGGTAACAACTGTGATGCGAGGTTGACATAAGATGTTGGGTTCATGGAATCTTATTCAAAGAACCATTTAATGTGTTTAGTAACACATTTTAAATGCACCAGCATTAGGTAGCTACTTCCCAAACGGAACAGAACCCACAAACTACAAGTACTTATTTTGGCACAGGACTACATTAGGAAGCTCACTTTAAGCAAAAACATAGATTTGCTCTATGTTCACATTAAAACAAAAACGGAATCAATTTAAGTATCAAAACATCCCTTGGGTGGGATTCACCTCATGAGCCCCATCCGCAGAAGTCATGCACAAGGACTTCTGCTTGTGCAACAGGGCTTTTCCTGCTCTCCTCCCCCGACACCCCGGAACTGACTCAGGAGGTCGGCAAAACCCAGAGAGTAGCATGAGGAGAGAGGAGAAGGAGGTGTCATTTTGTTTAGCAAACTGAAATGCTTGTGCTGGTTTAACCTAAGAGCGATATTGAATTCCACCCTATGTTCACATTATTATGTCACAAACACTTCCCTACAGTAAAGGTAAAGGGACCCCTGACTCTGGGGTTGCGGCGCTCATCTCGCTTTACTGGCCGAGGGAGCCGGCATTTGTCCGCAAACAGCTTCCGGGTCATGAGGCCAGCATGACAAAGCCGCTTCTGGCGAACCAGAGCAGCACATGGAAATGCCGTTTACCTTCCCGCCAGAGCGGTACCTTTTTATCTACTTGCACTTTGACGTGCTTTCCAACTGCTAGGTTGGCAGGAGCAGGGGGATTCGAACCACTGACCTTCTGATCAGCAAGCCCTAGGCTCTGTGGTTTAGACCACAGCGCCACCAGCGTAGTCTACAGCAGTGACTGGCAATTTAGGTCCAGGGCCTTCCTCAGGTCACAAGGGGTTTTTCAATTGCTCTTCAGCATAACCTCCAATCTCGGGACCCTCCACAAGTTCTATAGCCTCCTCCTATCACTATTTTTTTTCTTATGAGACACAAGGAAGTTTGGGGAACAGATAAGTTGAATTTTACAACACAGCTAAGTTGTATTATGGCGTGCACTAGACCTGTTGCAAATGGAGGACAGAAAGATGGATAGGGCTCTTTGCCGCTTCCCTCTATGTAGAATTCTTTTCATGTGCAATTTAGCTATTCGTTCCCATTTGCCTGCAGTGGTTCATAGGTACCAGGGCATTCTTGCCATATTGTTCAGTCACACCATGGTGGAGGAAGTAAACAAAGGGCTTAGCAACCCATGTAGCAGGGTGGAGCTGGAGAGCCACCCTACTGACACAGGCATCAATGCAGCTTGCCTGGATAAGGGGCTGCATAGGTGCACCAGTGTGCTCACACAGTCCAAACATCATAACCACCATGCTCCATCCTGGCTCTGATGAGAGAGTAAATCTTTTGCCACAAGCTACAGCACTGGCAGTCACAGTTCTTGCTTTATTCAACATGTAACACATACTAACAATTAAGTTGCTAACTGGAGAACCATAGTAACTCATCTAAATGGTACTAGCAACATGACTACGGGTAGTTTTAAATTAGGGATGTGACTACTGTTTCAATTCAAGGACATTTCAGGTCCTCCTTTCAAAATGCACAACCACCATCTCAATTCATTTCAAAATCCTTTGCAATGAAGCAAGCGCTACAATTCGACACCCATGTCATTGTTTTGCTGTCCAAGAAACAAACATATGAGTGTTATAAAATTAGTTGGGTATGCCCATTAATACCAGTCAAATGGGGAGAAAAAAATTAACTTATTGGTCCTAAAGTAGATTTTAACAAAGCTTGGACTGAGTGGAAACACTTGTAAAATACAGAACTCTTAATATTTCAATTACATTATCCACAGATAAAGAGATTTTCCATTCATAATATGATTAATGCCACTTCATTGTAATTTTAAGAGCTGGAAAACCTCTCTGAGTATTCTTTTCATGTTTAATATTGAAATGCAAATAAAACATGTAGCATAGGATTAAGCAGCTAACCCTTGCTGATATCAATAACCCCACTGAAATTAATTAACATGACTAAGTTAGTTTCATTAACTTCAGCAGGTCTACCCCGAGTAAAATTTAGTTGTAAAGTATTTGTCATAATATATAATCACTCTGTAAAATAATACAACAGATTGCTATGGTTTTTTAAAAATGTCTTTCACAAAAGGCGTTGGCTTAAATTGATGGTTCTTCCTTTGCTGTATAATCAAGAATGCCAAGGGGTTTAATGGGAGTTGGTTTTGTATTGAAATCCAAGCACTGGGAAGAGGCCATTAAATTTAATCCCGTCTTTAAAAAGGTATACAGATTAGAGTTCTGAGTAAAACTTGAAAAGAAAGGCAGCCATGAGTATTTCAGGCATATTCAGCTACTGGCATCAATTCATTTATTTAATTTGCTGAGCAGTCACTCACAGCATTCTTTGGCTAAGGCATTACATAGCAGTTCATCCATGACATTATAATCATATGTTATATGTAAATGTCCATTATGTGTTTTTTTTAATTTTATATTAGTTAGATTTTTTTGACTTCAAAGTTAATAGTTTAGGACCTCATTTTGATTACATATAAAGTACACAATGCATTTCTACCTACATAACACTAACACAGAAATTAGACATTTATCAACACAAAAAAAATAAATTGAAATTCATGGGCAAAAATGCAAAGCAACAGGTTTCTACCTCAAAATAGCAACAGGATCACTTATTACCAAAGGGAGCAACTGTGGAAATATATTTTGAACACGGAACATATTTGCTGTCTTTGCCTTAATCCAAATGGTCTTTTGGTTTCCTTAGAATATTTGAAACAAGCAAAACAGAAGCCATTAGTTAAAACATCATTGTTAGAGTGGTGATGGAGATATATGACCAAAGGATTAAAACAACTTTAGTTAAAATATAACTTTCCCCTCTCTTTTTCTATACCTCCTGTAATCATAATATTGTTTTAATGGTGCATTAATGAACAGAGGGGAAAATGGAGCATAAAGCTCAGTTACTTAAAGATGCTTCAAATTGCTGATGAGTTAAAACTAGATAAATGTGCAACCCTGCCTTAGCAAAGTGAATGCTGTTATTTTGGTAGTAGGTTTTAGAATCATTTTCTTTTTTAAAAAAAAGATCATGCACAACTATCATTCACAAGAGCAGGCTGATTTTTTCCCCTTAACATATTACAGCAGTGAAACTTTCACAAAACAGCTCTGCAAAACTTTAATAAAAACCTTATAAACAAACCAGTAGAGCAAGAAAAATACAGTATAAATTTAGCTCTCTTTTCTTTTACCTTTTGCAAACAAATATTTCTCAGCCGCTTCAAAAAAATAAAAATTCAGCAGTCCAAGTAAACAAACCCAGTAAACAAAGCTGAAGGGTGAGTTTTGCTTTCTCCCACGGTAGCAGTACTTCCAGCAGGTCTAGTCATTTCTTATCTTTCATCATTTGTAAAAGTTAACATATATGGTTTTAAATCCTGAATGTCAGCAACCATCCTAGTAGCACAAACCAGCTACCACCTCCTTTGGTTTGTAAGCATGCAAGAAGCTGCAGAAAAATAGAGGGCAAAAAGGATGTAAAATACGGAGATACTTCAAGACCCAGTGGCTGCAGCCTTAAAAAAGAAGAAGAATTAAATTCAGTCAGGCACAAAGGTCTCCATGGCAACTGTGAACAGAGCCCTCCCCTCTGCTATTATTTATGCAACATTTCACCACAAAAGGACCTTCCCATTAGCCTAACGGGAGCCCCCAAGCTCTTTCTCCCCTATAATCACATCCTCTCAATTTATTTAGACCCCCAAAATAAAAACTATATGACCTTTGGTTGTGGTAAAATACATTCAGTTAGCCACTTAGTGCTAGATCTTCCCAGATAAAAAGTGCACTTTGAACCTTGCATAGAGTTTATATTTAAGGCCATTTTTGATTTTGAAATTCAAGATGCCCATTTCACAAAGAAGCCGTATATTTGAATGTTGTTCGTTCTGCTGCACCACAACTACATGTGGTTAGAAAGTAAACCCTTGAAGAAAATCATGCTCAGGTATCATTATGCAGTATTCTGGTAGCTAATTTCATACCTACTTATTCTTGCTGCTGGCATGTGAAATAATGACACTTAATTTTATCTACCTTTATTACTATTCAGGGCCAGGGAGGAATTTGCCTGCAGACAAATTAGGCCAGGCTAGGGTTTTTGCCTGGGGATGCAGGCGGCGCTGTGGGTTAAACCACAGAGCCTAAAACTTGCTGATCAGAAGGTTGGCAGTTCGAATACCAGCAACGGGGTGAGCTCCCGTTGCTCGGTCCCTGCTCCTGCCAACCTAGCAGTTCGAAAGCATGTCAAAGTGCAAGTAGATAAATAGGTACTGCTCCAGCGGGAAGGTAAATGGCATTTTTATGCATTGCTCAGGTTTGCCAGAAGCGGCTTAGTCATGTTGGCCACATGACCTGGAAGCTGTATGCCGGCTCCATCGACCAATAAAGCGAGATGAGCGCAGCACCCCAGAGTTGGCCACGACTGGACCTAATGGTCTGGGGTTCCTTTACTTTTACCTAGGGTTTTTGCCTACCTCATAGTAACTCGCTGGTGGAAAAAAGCTGGTGGAAAAAAGCACTGTTTGGGATCCTTAGTTTAAACAAAGGAAAGGGGGTAGGTGGGAAGTATCAGGGTACCCAGATAAAGGAGTCCAGAGAGAAGGTTTCTGTCCCAATGCCCAGATGGGGCTAACAGGCTATAGAATTCCCCAAATGGGGGCCTGTAGGGATCACCCTATTTAATGGGGTCCTTTACCCAATATTGACCCTCGTGAAGTAATCAGCCAGCAATCGGGATAGTTGATTCAGGATACATAAAGGTCAAGGTAAAGGGAACCCTGACCGTTAGTTGCGGCACTCACCTCGCTTTATTGGCTGAGGGAGCCGGTGTACAGCTTCCGGGTCATGTGGCCAGCATGACTAAGCCGCTTCTGGCGAACCAGAGCAGCACACGGAAACGCCGTTTACCTTCCCGCCGGAGCGGTACCTATTTATCTACTTGCACTTTGACATGCTGTCGAACTGCTAGGTTTGCAGGAGCAGGAACCGAGCAATGGGAGCTCACCCTGTCACAGGGATTTGAACCGCCAACCTTCTGATCGGCAAGTCCTAGGCTCTGTGGTTTAACCCACAGCGCCACTGTGCCTATGTGAAAGCCTACTTGCATCTGTGCTCAATAAAGTTGTGGCCACTTTGATCCCAAGATGATGCTCCTGAGCTCGCAAATGCAATAATGGTTTCCCACTGCTTTAGAGATGATTTGAAGCATTTGCAATGCATATCTGACCTGCATTTTAGTTGCACAGTCTCCAGATGGGAATGCGTGTCCATATAATGTTGCAGCATGATATTGTGAACGTCTGAGCAGGGGAAATCACACAAGTGAGCACTCGTCTACTCCAGTGTTGTGAGCACAGGCATGCTCACCTTGATCGTTCAAGCTTCTGCTTCCTTTTTCACCTGCCCAAAGGTTAAAAAACAAAACAGAACAAAAACAAAAACCATACACTGGGACACAGGAAGGTGGGAATGTATCTAACACCCAGCGGATAATGTTTTCCTCCCAAGGGCTGCAACTGGGACTGTAAGACTCAGAGTTCCCAATGGAAAACCAACATTCCATTTCTGCTGAAGAGAAGGCCCTTTGATTCAGCGCCCCCTCCTCCACGTGCAGTCCCCACCACACCACCTTCCATTCTATTTCAGATGGTTCTGCAACCCTCTGGTGATGACTTGGGGGGAAGCACAGGAGGGAACCTAGAAGCCACAACCTAAAAAGCACCATATTTCATAGGCAGAAATCCACCCATAGGACTCTGGATCCAACCCACCCAATGACTGTCCATGACTTGAGATGGGCTAGTGCTGCTGTTAAGATCATGAACTACAGTCTGAAAGACCACAACTCAACAACCCCCTCAAGTTGGCAATCCAGTATTTTTCTGTCTCCCTCCAGCTCCCTTCTCACTCATCATCTCCGCTATCTTTAATACTAGGATAGCAACTTCATCTTAAATTATTAGTGTTTGAGAGATACTGCATTCATCTCACTTTTACGGTAGTCTGCAGGGAAGAGCACTACAACAACAACTACGAAGATAATGATGATTCTAGAAATGAGAGCACAGGATGCAACCATGTTGCTGGGGCCACATCGAGCTCCAAGGTGGAGGAAAGTCAGATTTATTTATTTATTTATTTTGAAAACCCCACTTATTAAGGCTCTGAAATCTTCTAAGTGCTGTGCAGATATTAAAATATATGGCTACCCTGATAAAACAAATAAAATTAGTACATTCCCATTTCACCTGTCTTTCAGTACTACACACACACACACACACACACACATAGAGAGAGTGAGTGAGTGAGAGTTATGGGGTACTCTCCCAGGCTTGCACCTGCTTTGCTGCAACAGGGTGCCTTCAAACTTTGCCTCAGGATAAAGCTACATTTTCGTACAATGGCTCAACTTTGGTTGCCTGCAATATCATCATTAATAGTGGAGCACTGCAAAACTGAAGACAAAGAAAATGCACATCTTTATCTGAATGATTTAATAAACACTGTATAATGCTTTGTTGGTGCTTGCAGCCACTGGTACATGCATATATTACAATAGGAGGTTCTGTTGTCTGCAGAAAAAAATGCTGATCCAACCTTTGACAACCCGTATAGCCATATTTTCTGTGGGAGACATAAGGAGCAGTAATAATGGCTGCCTCATAAATGAAAAGTGACTCTGTATGCATAGTTTATAATTACTTTAGCGCAAAAGCAGCTTTTATGCACCCTTAACATTTATTCATGTTGCTGGTACAGTGTAATATACAAAGATTGAAATCCAGCATTAGCAAATCTGCAAAGAAAAAATGAATATGTTTTAAAATAGACTTTTATCTTATATAAGATAATATTGCTTTTACATTTATCACTTTTCTTTATGTATGAAATGACAAGATGTCTCTGTAACCACAGTTTAAGTTAATGGCTTGCTCCAGAGATTAATTTTACCTTTGGAGATATGCTGTTACTTCATGTGAATAAAGTAATGTAAAATCTGGTGACAGAGCATGAAAAATGTACTTTCGATGAACTGATGTCCCTATGAATCTGCTTAACATATCTTTGCCCTCAAATCTCAAGATACCATGTGCAGGCCTCAGCAATGATCACTAGCATCCATCAAACCCTCCCCTGAGTCTGTCAATAAACCAATGTCAATTATGGTTTGGTGCTACAATGGGTTGCTCACCTACCCATTATTTGTCTTATGCTTCCACTTCACAGGGGTGTCTTTTTAAATTTTATTCACAATTATACACTAAACCAAAATATGTTGCCCATGAGGATATGCAGGCTTTCTTAATTAAAACAAAACTACCTCACCTAGATGGTCTACAAAAGCAAATGTTATTAGCACCAATATCAGAGATAGAAGTTAAACAAACTATCCTTAAAATGACAAGTGGCAAAACACCAGGACTGGATGGATTCCCTACTGAATGGTATAAAACACACATAGATTTATTGCTACCAAAATTCCATCAATTGTATGATGAGATGCTTGATAAAGGTATTTTATCAACAATATTTAACCGAGCTTAGATCACAGTTATTCCCAAACCAGACAAGGATCATACAAAATGTGCAAATTATCACCCTATATCCTTGATTAATGTTGATAGAAAAATTTTAACATCAACACTAGCAAATAGAATCCAACAGGTAATTGTGGCGGTTATCAAGAGGGATCAGACTGGCTTTATAAAAACAAGACAGGCTGCAGATAACATTAGATTAGTGGTAGATATGGTTGACTTAAAAAAAGACCAGTTTGTAATCATATCATTAGATACCGAAAAGGCCTTTGATAAAATTTATAAATAGTATATGGAGTTAGTTTTAATCAAATTCAGATTTCCTTTGAAGTTTATAAAATGGATCAAAGTAATGTACGAGGAACCCATATGTAGAGTCAATGTGAATGGTACTATGGCTACCACCTTTCCGTTGGCTCAAGGAATCAGACAAGGATGGCCACTCTCACCCTTGCTTTTTAATATTTGTTTAGATGGCTAGCGCTATTAGACAACATTGCAAGATTCATGGAGCAGTTCATAATTCAGTTGAACATAAGCTTTATTTGCAGACAATATACTTTTCTTTATTTCAGAACCTCAGACTAATATACACAGCTTGATGCAAATGATAGACGCTTTTGGTAAAATATCAGGTTATTCTATTAATTGGTCCAAATCAGAACTGATGCCAGTAGGTAGGTCAAAATTTGATTACATACTCATTCAAAGAATATCAATTTTGGGTTTGTTCCAAATCTAATAAATATCTAGGGATGTTAATACCAGCAGATATAATACAGTTAATATGAATAAATTAATAAAAGGTTTCTTCAGATATCGATAGGTAGGAGTCATTGAATGCTTTTAAAATAAATATTATTCCCAGATCCCATTTATATCCTGAGAGGACTTCCAGTTTTTATATCTGGATCATATTTTCAAAAGATAAACTCATTGTTTAGGAAATGTCTTTGGGACTCAGCAACACCAAGAATATCCTTGCAGAGAATGCAGCTACAAATTAAAGAAGGCGGTTTCGGAATCCCAAATTTGGAAATGTATCACTATGTTTACTTATTGTCAATTACTAAATATTGGAATCCTACTGTTAGCCCCAATTTTTCAATGTGGGCAACCCTATAATATATGTACATAGCACTTTTGGTTGGTTGGACAATATTGGGATCGAAATATTTGAAATCTCAGGTGACTCTGTAAGCAATTAAATCACTTAGAAGCATAAGGAATAAAAACAAATTTGATCCATTTTCACATGCTAAACTTACTCTGTGGGGAAACCCCACACTAAGAATTGCAAAAAAAAGATGGTGATATGGAAAAATTGGATGGAAGCATGTGCATTGAAATTGAACCAACTGATAGATGGGGGAAATTAATTTTATACTTTTGCTGTTCTGAAACAAAAATATAATCTATCAGATGCAGCCCAATGACAATATATTCAATTACAACATTCAGTTTCTGAGATACCTGAGATATTGGAGCAATTGGACAACTCATTCAAAAATAAAAAGCCAGCAATTACTTTTTATAGGTATCTATTAACAATACACAAGTTCAATATGCAGACTGTAAGAGATGATTGGAAAAAAGAATGGGAACTTTCGTTATTAACCAGACAGTGGGAAAATGTATTAGCTTCAATACCTAAGGTGTCATTAGATTTAAAATTAAGACTAATACAATAGAAAATAATATTTAGAGTTTATTGGGCTCCTTCACGCTTGTATAAAAAGGGGGTTAACTAAGATAGCTCAGTGTTGGAGATGGGGCAAGGACAATGCCTCTCTGAAACACATGTTTGTTCAGTGTTCTTTATTTAACAAGTTTTGGAAGAAAGTGCTCGACAGCGTAACTATGACTCTGCAGAAAAAGTTAAATCTTTCAGCAGAGAATATTTTATTGAACTATATACCTGCAGTATGGAAATTATCAACTGGACAACAGAAGTGGGTTTTCTGTGCCCTAATGGTGGCCAAGAGATAGATATTGAGGAACTGGAAAAATAAATATATGATACCCTTCAATCAATGGACTGACAATATGACTTCCCTGGCATTTTATGAATGGACTGCTTATAGGCACTCTGTATGGATAAATACGGTAATATTTGGAATAAGTTTATACAAAATGTAGTAGGCTATTAGCATTTACATAAGCACTAGGACAATAACACTATACCAATTTATACAAGAATGCAGTGGGTTTTTTTCTGGGAGGACGCATTTTGTGAATCTTTGTACTTTTGTCCATTTACTGTATTTGTTTTTTCAGATTTGAACTATACAATGGTGATTTTTCTTAAGTCAAAATGAGAGTACCTCTAAACATTTTTTTTAGAAAAAAAGCACTGCAAGAATGTATGGGAATATTGTATGTTGCTTTTTCTTTTGTGCATATTTTCGCTTTTAGATATATCATCGTTGTTGTTGTTTTTCTCCCTCTCCCTTTTTTTTATCACTATATTTTTTTCCACTGAAATTTTATTCATTTATTTATTGAATTTATATACCACCCTACACCCGGAGGTCTCAGGGCGGTTCACAGAAATCACCTTAATAAAATATAAATATTAAAAAACAGGGGTGTCTTAAGGAATGGAATAAATTCACAAAGCAGAAAGGTCAGCAGTACTATTCCTTAATTCAGTGTATCACCAAGCGGCAAATGACATAAAGGTAGGTGATCTAGAAACATGAGAATAGAATCAGATCTGCTTAGATGTAAGAATGAATTAACAATACACCAGGGGCGATCAACTTACCCATATTTGGGGCCAAAACATACTTTGTTGTAGTCAACCCACATAATATAGTATGGTGCCATCTAGCAACTGGTTTGCACATAATGCTAAGCCAAACCATGGCTTCATATGATCACATGAGTTTAAGGGTTTCTAGAGAGGAAGTAGTGACTGCAGCAGTCCTGCCCCAACCCTCCTCCTCCTGCTGCTGCTGTGACAAGTCATGGTTTGTCTCCAAACCATAATCTGTAAACTCAAGTAGAAAACTTGGTTGCAGCTCATGGTTTGCCAGGATTGATCCAAAGGACAAACACAGCTTCAGACAAAATGCTAAGGCAAACCATGGCTTAGCTCACAGCAACACAGCAGCAGAATCAGAGAAGGAGCCAAGTGCCCAGGATATCCTCTCTGGGAATGCGTGTGTTTGCACTAAACAATGGTTTGGCTATGCGTTAAGTTCAAGCCTGCTCTAGCAATAAGGGCTTCATAAACTTTTCTCAGCAACCAAACCTAAAATTAATGTTGCTGAGTGAATGCCACTCCCTGTGCCTTTCCTACCCCTTTTAATACTTTTAATAAGGAGGTGTCAGGAATGGCTGCCATTTAATTCCTGTGATGCCCTTCACCCGCCTCCAATCTGTGTCCTTCTGAACAGTTCACAACCTCTCATGAGATCAGGGCCCTGAAGGATCTGATTTCTTTCCGCATGGCCTGTAAGACAGAGTTGTTCCACCAGGCCTTTGGCTTGGAATCAAATTGATCCCCTCCCCCTTTTCCCTTTCCCTTTCTTCTTCTGTGATGGAACTCCTATTTGGGGACTTCCCTGGCTTTTTTTCTGGCCCACATAGGACCAGTCTGGATAGTTGGCCTTGGTGAAAACTTGACGTTTTCATCCCCCAAAAAGTTTTTTATTTGAGTTCCTACTGAAATGAGGCTGCATTTTAATGTTGTATTTTAATGTTGTTTTTAAGTTGTATTTCAATCAATTGTTTTTATACCAGTGTTTTATACCAGTGTTAGCCACCCTGATCCTGGTCTCTAATAATAATAACCTTGTTTCCTTTTTCTTCAAGATTGCATTGCTGCTTCTGTAAAGAGGAACAACACGGAGCAGGTGAACGATGCAGCTCTTTCTACATGTAACAGTATAAACAGACCCTAGAAAGAGGTGTTGCAGGCATCGGAAAAAAGTTTATAATCTATCCAAATAGTTTCTCTTATCACATATTACCGAAGCAGCATGATACTACCCATAGCAAAGTGTCTCACATGCCACTTTAATAAAACATGAACAAGATCATAGTTAAAATGTAAAAGCACTTTGACTCACTATAAATAATGATAGGTGGAAATGTAAGACACAGTTACAGAGTGACAGTATTGGGACAGGTGAGCTATGCACCTGCTACATACATCATGTTTTAGTGATATATAAAATGATATACTGTGATATCAGAATATAGGCAGATATTAATTTTGTTTGTACATGATATCCAACACAATGTCCTAGACTTATTTTGCAAATTAGCAGGTCTCCCCTCTATACCAACAAGTGCAGACACAAAAGATGCTTGGGCCTAATCAAATAAGGCTCATACATAAAAGGTGTGGCATGACTGATGCCCAAAGAACTTTTCTCTGTGGGACCCATCTCACAGCAGTTAACACGTGCTTTTGATTCTCATGGCCCTTCATTAGTGAATGTCTAATTAGAGTTGATGCTGGACACAGTCTGGAAACAGATTTTGGTGACCTCTGTTGAGGCTATGTAGGACCTGAGACAGCTCCCAATGTGAGCTTCCACAGAGTATGAACTTTGCATCAACAGAATTTTAAGCACACCTAAATACAGTGGTGCCTCGCAAGACGAAATTAATTCGTTCCGCAAGTCTTTTCGTCTTGCGAGTTTTTCGTCTTGCGAAGCACGGTTTCCCATAGGAATGCACTGAAAATCAATCAATGCGTTCCTATAGAAACCGCCTTCAGACCAGGTCCGGGGACAGTCTGTCCCCCGACCTCTTCTGAAGGGCGGCGGGGGGCGAAAGTCTTTGCTTCCCCCTGCCTGCCTTCCCGGGACAGCAGAGACTTCTCCGCTGTCCCGGGGCGATCTTAAAATGCTGCCACCCGCCAGCATTTTAAAAACCCCGGGACAGCGGATGAATTCTCCGCTGTCCCGGGGCGATTTAAAAGCCCCCGGGAAGGCAGGCAGGGGGGACAAAGACTTTTGCCCCCCACCCGCCTTCAGAAGAGGTCCAGAGGGCTCTCCAAGCTGCGGATAGCAGCCTGCTGCCCTGCGCGAGGGGCGCTCTTAAGCAGAGCGCCCCTCGCGCGGGGCAGCAGGCTGCTATCCGCAGCCTAGGCGGGAACTCTTCTGAAGGCTGGCGGTGGGGAGGAAAACCTTCCTCCCACCGCAAGTCTTCAAGACAGGTCCGGGAACAGAGGGGAAGGTGCGCAGAATGCTGTTCTGAATGTTGGCGGTGGGGAGGAAAAACCCTCCTCCCACCGCAAGCCCCGGGAACAGAGGAGAAGCCCTTTGCGCCTTGTCCTCTGTTCCCGGACCTCCCACTGCAAGCCTTAGGACAGGTCCGGGAACAGAGGAGAAGGTGCGCTGCGCTTCCCCGCTGTCCCCGGAGATTTCCCTATGGGCTTTCGTCTTGCGAAGCAAGCCCATAGGGAAATTCGTCTTGCGAAGCCGCTAAAAAATCGGAAAACCCTTTCGTCTTGCAGGTTTTTCGTTTAGCGAGGCATTCGTCTTGCGGGGCACCACTGTACCTAAATCAGGGACGTGGGTGGCGCCGTGGGTTAAACCACAGAGTCTAGGACTTGCCGATCAGGAGGTTGGCGGTTTGAATCCCTGCGACGGGGTGAGCTCCCGTTGTTTGATCCCAGCTCCTGCCCACCTAGCAGTTTGAAAACACGTCAAAGTGAGAGTAAATAGGTACTGCTCCAGCGGGAAGGTAAAGGGCGTTTCCGTGTGCTGCTCTGGTTCGCCAGAAGCGGCTAAGTCATGCTGGCCACATGACCCGGAAGCTGTACGCCGGTTCCCTCAGCCAATAAAGCGAGATGAGCGCCGCAACCCCAGAGTCGGCCACGACTGGACCTAATGGTCAGGGGTCCCTTTACCTTTACCTTTAAATACCTAAATCAGTGGTTTGCATACTTTCCCCTCTGGGTTCACACTTTCAAAATAAACATTTGCTCATACAGCCCCCAATATTTTGTTTTGATAATAAATATATCGAAAAACAAAAAGCAGCAATTCCTAGCAGTGCTCTATTAATAACATAGAACACAACTACTTTATATTATTATGGAGCAGCCAGAAAGTATAAAACTTTGTAGCTACATAAGAACATGAATCAATCCCCAAATGGACTCTTACATATGTAAATATACCAACTCAATGAGAGGTGTGCACTTGCTTTTGCCAGGAAATCTCATTTATAATAGGTCTAATTTGAGACAAATGAACTCTCATCCCTCATCAGCACAAAGAAGCCTTTCTCTTTTCTTATCTTTCATATTTGTCAAAGTTGAAAATCACTGTTCACAACAACATGTCATGGAGAACTGTAGAAAAATAGCCAATGCTCTTGAAGGGAGGCATGGATACTGTTTCTGGTTGTATATCCATACTACACTGAAATGTTGAAATGTTTCTTTGATGGTCTTCCCGCCATATTTGCCACCCTCTCCTGGCACACCAGTATGGCATGCCACACCCTTTGAGAACCAGTGACCGAATTAGTGCACTGGCCTACTAACTGTACTATCTCCACCTCTTATCTGAGAGCCAACAGGAAATTAAAAGGGACAGAGCCCTGATGTAGAGCATTGCTCTCATCTGGGTGGTCCCCAAGTGTATTCTCTCAGAGTGGGTGGTCGCCAAATGTATTCTCTCAATCTCTCTGGGAGATTGCAGGGGTGTGACTGGCTGTGGGTGATTGGAGCAGGGATAGATGGATGTGTAGACCCTCAGTTCTACATCTGAGTAGCCTAAGCGTCTGGCCTCAGGTACAGAGACAGGTGACATCATGGGCTAGCAACAGACTGTTCTTAGGACCAGAACTTAGGCTGTTTTGGGTTCTGAAGCATGCAATGCAGAAAACCCAATGACTGCATAAAGGTCCTCTCTGGAGTATATGGGGCCTGAGTAACGAAGGAGCTTCTGGTACTGATGATATAACCACAAGAATTGAAAGAACTATGTTAATTGTGTTTGTGCGCCTCATAATTGCATCATGGAGATGTATTTTGGTGGCCACACCACCACATATCACTGACAGGGAAGGCAAGGCTGTTAAGTTAATGCTACGACACCTAGGAAGCCAATTATATATGTTGTCTACCACACTCTGATTACTAACTCTGAAAATGGGTCATTTCCCCTCTTCTTTCCCAGGAAGCCCAAGATAGAACTATACATCATAACAACAACCAGCACTCCTGCATAAAATAAGCCAAAGTGCATTTGCAACAGAATGTTGATGGGCTGTGGGACTTATTCCTTTACACGCCTGAAGTCACCTCAGATTGGAAAAAAGAGGACAAGCTGTGAAAGCCATGAATATAAGTTTGAACACAGGGAAGGTCATACATGCCTGGAACGAAGCTTCACTTAATAGTCTTCGGATTAATAGGATGATTTCCAGTGGCAACTGGAAGTATGCCAATGTTTTCTAATTTTATTTATTTATTACATTTATATCCCACCTTTTCCTTAAGGTGGTGCACACCACTCAGGGTGGTATACATTGTTCTCTCTCCTCCTCATTTAATGCCCACAGAAACCCAGTGTGGTAGGTTAGTTTGAGAGACAATGACTGGCCTAAGGCCACCCAGTGAGATTCATAGCCAAGTGGGGTTTTGTAGCCTGGTCTCCCAGCTCCCAGTCCAACACTCTAAACTCTACTGGCTTTCATCATTAAAATGTAGACTGAATATAATATTTGAAACATCATACATTACATTTTAGCAAAGTTGTTTAAGTAATAATTCAAAACGTAAAGTATGCATGTGACAACCATGTGCATTGTGACTGCAGTTCACCAAGAAGCTGTGAATGGCGACAGTTCCTTACAGAGCACACATTTGTGGCAAACCTAGCTTAGCTTTGCTTTGAGGCAATGCGGTTTGCAATATGTTTACATGTAGTTATCCAACCTTCATGCCCCGCAGTACAGCCAGAAAGCTGATTTTAAAATAAATTTGCACTGAAATAGGTGCTTTATAACTAATGTATTTATATGATTCTTAGTTGCAAAAATTCTAAAAGCAACTGACAAGGTTAAAAGGTAAGATCATAAGGGAGCTCTCATTGGATAATGAAACACAATTGATTAACTTGCAGTGGGATGCACGCTGCCAATCACTTTTCCTAACAAGTCAACACATTAGTTTTCAGTCTGTTGGTTATGATGCATGGACGCTATAGAGTCAATGTCAATTATTGGAAGGAGTTGTGATGATTTCCATTATTTGTAAATAGATTTTCAGGAATTTAGATACATTTTAAGGTTTGGCACTGAAATAGCTGGTGAAGAATATTCTACACCTTTGATAACCCGACTCCTATATTTGTGATTTGCTGTGATGAGAACTTTTGTGTTGATACAACAGTGTCATAATGTTCAAGTCAGAAAATTCTGTGGATCAGCTATAAAACTAAATTCAACTCTATACTGTGCTCACCTATTTTTAAAAATAAAAAAGTTTTAATTTTTGCCAAATAGACAATGTCAGAAGGCAGATGACAACATTATACAAACTATGCTCAAATGGAAATAAGATACAGCCTCACTGAAAGAATGTGGGAGGAAGTTGCAGGTCTTAGCCCTATCAGCTGCTGAATGTGTTGGCCACATCCTGCTGGCCGCACATTCTATAAAGCAAATACAAATATTTTAATTACTTTTTAGATTACAAATAGTGTTTTAGAAATAATTTTACCACCGTCTGCAACAGTTGCCTCCAATACCCTGCCTCCAGATAGAAAATTGCAATATTTAACTCTCCTGAATCTATCATTGGTCCAGTACTACTTCACATAGAAGATATAGTAGTCCAGTCCAGTAAGTCCAGTCAAAGGTGACTATGGGGTGTGGCACTCATATTGCTTTTCAGGGCGAGGGAGCCGGCATTTGTCTACAGACAGCTTTCTGCGTCATGTGGCCAGCATGACTAAACCACTTCTGGCACAACAGGACACCATGACGGAAATCAGAGTGCATGGAAATGCTGTTTCACCACAGTGTACTCGCCACAGCAGTACCTAATTATCTACTTGCACTGGTGTGCTTTCAAACTGCTGGGTTGATAGAAGCTGGGACAGAGCAACGAGAGCTCACCCCGTCACGCCGATCGGAAACTCCCAACTTTCCGATCGGCAAGCCCAAGAGGCTCAGTGGTTTAGACCACAACGCCACCTGCGCATCCCCCAACAATTAAAGCAGTAATTTTTACCTTCTTATAAGAATGCTGTACCATCCAATATATTTTCTACACTGCTTGCTATGACTATGGCTGCCCTCTCTAGTATTCGGGAGCAAATGATAACCCTAACTAACCATCCTGAAAGGTTTTATACAGAGATATTTATAGTAATTTAACCTTTTAAAATTGCTAGCAGGCTTAGTAGCAGTAAAAAGGGCCATGGTTTCCTTCTTTCATAGGCACATTAAATTTTCAGAGCTACAGTAGAAAAATAAATCAATTGAATACATGCATATAGTCATGAATAAATGTAAATAAAAATATAAATGCCACAGCACCTATGTTTAAAATGTATTACTGGGTAGAAGAAATGGTATTGCTTCCATTAAATAAGTGAAAGAGAAATGAGAAGTAGTATACGAGAAGAGATAGAGGTTAAGTGGTACCAAACATTCAAGACACCAACATTTGCCTTTATATGTGTATACATACACACACAAACACGTACACACACATGATATAATGAAATATATAATTTAATTATTATAATATTGTGTGTTATAACAATGTGTTATATAATATGATAATAGCACCAATATATAATTATATATAAAAAGTGGATGAACACATCTTGAATGTTTCTCCTGCTCCTCTGCCATGGTTGTTGCCACAGCTGCTTTTCACTTCCTTTTCCCCCTACAAATGAGGCACTAAACCTAGCAGGAGAATATAGTACAAAGGTAAAGGGACCCCTGACCTTTAGGTCCAGTCGTGACCGACTCTGGGGTTGTGGCGCTCATCTCATTTTATTAGCCGAGGGAGCCGGTGTACAGCTTCCAGGTCATGTGGCCAGCAGGACTAAGCCGCTTCTGGCGAACCAGAGCAGTGCACGGAAACGCCATTTACCTTCCTGCCGGAGTGGTACCTATTTATCTACTTGCTCTTTGACATGCTTTTGAACTGCTAGGTTGGCAGGAGCAGGGACCGAGCAACGGGAGCTCACCCCATCACGTGGATTCGAACCGCCGACCTTCTGATCGGCAAGTCCTAGGCTCTGTGGTTTAACCCACAGCACCACCCATGACCCAGCAGGGGAATATAGCGATTGGATAAAGAACTGAATATATTTTCTAAATCACTTACTTCCCCATTCCTGTCTCCACAGGCACAAACTTGCCCTACAGTTTTTCCACTATGTTCTCAGCTCCTTCTGGAACATATTTGCAGTAGTGCAGTAATAAACAGTCATAAATGATACTATTCTGGGAGAGGTGCCTTGGAATGATAAATGCACCTCTGATCTGTGCTTTAAAATCTGGAGGGTGCGTTATAGAAGCTTTCTACCCACTCATATTCCAGAATATGCAGAGGTTGCAGCCACAGTAGTTCAAACATTTATTTCACATATCTACCACTCATTCCTCTAAGTTATTGTTCACATGCCAGAATGATATTTATATTCAGGTGTTTAAAAATAATTTAAAGAAACAAAAACCAGCCTATGAATGTGTCATGGTCATTTAGGGTTTTTCAGAAAAGTAATGCTTTGTCTAGAAACACACCAACCCCCCCACCCCCAAATTACGACCAACAGTTTCGGCAAGCAACACAAAAACACTTTAGGAAGAAAAAGGCACCCAGGCTAAGGGTATTCATAGGTGCAGAGGGTGTCAACAGCAATTAATTAGATCATTCAGTGCAGACTAGGAGATAATTATCCAGATAAGGTCAAGGCTTACATTGTCCTCAAGTGCTTTGATAACTGTTTATTAAAGCAACTAATTTCAAGTTGTATTGTGCCAGAAGCTGGAAACTTGCATGCATTTATGGCAGTACAAGTGAGAGCGCAACTTAAGAGTTTCTATATCATGCTTAGGAGTATACAGAATAAGGTTTTTTAGGCCCTTATGGCCTGAGGAAAAATGTGTGATAATGGAAAGATCTACAGACAATAATCCAGTGATATATTCAATTGATAACTATATTGATGAAATGAAGCTAGGTTTGATACCTGCTAGTTAGCTTAGTTGGTGCAGGTGGCAAATCTATTTCATATGTATAAAATGTTTTATATGTATAATAAGTGAAACATACTAAGAAAATACGGAATATCAAAATAGAGCAGCATAAATAAAAGGAAAACATTGTGCTATGTGATTCAGATGTTATTTATTTATACCACACCCTTCATCATAAACAATATCCTGGTGGGTCACAATAAAGCAATGTAATTATATATATTATAATCATTAATCATTAATCATAATCATTAATACATTCAAATAAGAAATTCTAGCATTCACTCACTTTCTTATCCTACAAGCTGTTACTACATTATATTTTGTCTGGTGCTCTGTTCTAAAATTATATATTAAAAAGAAAGAAGCTCTCAAATTATCCAGGAATATTTGCACATAAGCTCTCACAAACATTATACTTCATAGGAAAATATTTTTGCATACTTACATGCTTAATTTTCCTAGTAAATCAGCTTCACCCCTCCACTTTTAATGCCAATTTATTATAATGAATATGGACTATAAAATATAAATAGTCCATTTACATATCCCTTTTAGAACTTTCATAACTCTCTTATATATTTAATGCACAATTACACACACAACAGAAAAGAAGTGGCATGCCCTTGCTCTCATTTTGCTACCCCCATAAATTAGGCATATATGGTCTGAAGCTCAACATCAAAAAAATGAAGATCATGGCCACTGGGCCCATTACCTCTTGGCAAATAGAAGGGGAAGAAATGGAGGGAGTGAGAGATTTTACTTTCTTGTGCTCCATGATCACTGCAGATGGTGACAGCAGTCACAAAATTAAAAGACGCCTGCTTCTTGGGAGAAGAGCAATGATAAACCTAGACAGCATCTTAAAAAGCAGAGACATCACCTTACCGAAAAAGGTCCGTATAGTTAAAGCTACGGTTTTCCCAGTAGTGATGTATGGAAGTGAGAGCTAGACCATAAAGAAGGCTGATCGCCGAAGAATGGATGATTTTGAATTATGGTGCTGGAGGAGACTCTTGAGAGTCCCATGGACTGCAAGAAGATCAAACCTCTCCATTCTGAAGGAAATCAGCCTTGAGTGCTCACTGGAAGGGCAGATCCTGAAGCTGAGGCTCCAATACTTTGGCCACCTCATGAGAAGAGAAGACTCCCTGGAAAAGAACCTGATGTTGGGAAAGATGGAGGGCACAAGGAGAAGGGGAGATGACAGAGGATGAGATGGTTGGACAGTGTTCTCGAAGCTACGAACATGAGTTTGACCAAGCTGCGGGAAGACAGGAGTGCCTGGTGGGCTCTGGTCCATGGGGTCATGAAGAGTCAGACACGACTAAACTACTAAACAACAACAACCAATGTTTCAGTAGACTCAGTAGACCTTGGATAAAGGTTTCCAGCTACAGCAGTGCTTCTGTTAAGGAATGCCTCCCCCTTGTGACTGATTTTTCCAGTAGGAACAGCTCAACTTGAAACAGCACTCACTCCAATTTAAAGGTTGCTCTTCCCTCTTCTCTGCAGCCACTTGCTCAGAGAGACCTGCCTATATTAAATCCAGAGGGAATAAAATAACAGAGTACCATTCAGACTCCTTATAAGATTTATTGGAGCATCTGAAATTATTAGTGCTTCCTCAAGTCTCTCTATAAATTCAGTGATGGAGCAAGAGAAGTGATAGCTCTTGCTTTTCCCTCCCCCCCTTTTTTTTACAGAGGAAGAAATCTTCACCTGATCAGGAGGAGATATTAAATGATCCTCAAATGATTGATATACAGCATAGCTTCAAACCATGGGGAGATAAATCAGTAGTCAGTGTTTTATGATGAAAAAAATCAAGTTCTCTGGGGAGCCATGAAGAAAAGAGCCTGCGGAATGGATATGTAAGTGCCACAGCAAACTTTGGCTCACAGGGAAATTCAGGTTGGTTCTGGGCACAGCAAAGAGGGAGGCAGACTGGATCTGGGTCAACAGCAATGGCAAAAAGAATTACAAAGGTCAACTTGGCAGCGTTTGTAACAAACACTTGGACATAGGTCAACTGTTAGCAGTTTTGCACTGCATTGCATTGCATTGTATTTTAATTTTATTATTTATTATTATTATTATTATTATTATTATTATTATTATTATTATTATGGCATATATTACAATGTGTCAGTATAAAGCCAGTTACTAAATAAACAAAAGTTGGGAGAAAGTCTGGCTGTTCATCATGCTCTCTTAAGGGGTTTGCTGCATTTGCCACAGTGAACTGATTTGTTGAAGCCTGTCCTGCCTGAATGAACTTTTGTCATTTAGAACAATAGAATGATAATGTTTGCTAAGGATTTCTTACATACACTGGACTATATTAGCATTCATAGTCCTAAGAGGCTGAAGTCCTATGGAAGCAGCACTATCAACTGGTCTGCCAGCCAGTGGCTAATGGTACTATGTAGGAAGTCAACAACAAAAACCAGACACTCATGCAGATGAAGTTGCTTATGTAAAGGGCAGGACAAGCGTTTATGACCACAGATTCGAAGCTTACCAGAATCTTGATTGCCTAAAGGTGTCAGGAACATGGTTTATGCTCCTGATTAAACCTCTCACATGATCTCACACCATTATCTGCCTTCATCCAATCCCACAAAACGCCTTTTGAAGCAGGTTGCTTCACTCTGTTTGCATGACAAACCTGGCCCCATTGAGTATATTTGAAGCCAAGTATGAACAAATAAAACTTAAGATAAGTTTGCTTTTTTCGTGTGTCTCTTTGAAAAAAACACCCTTCTAGGTTAGTTTGTTTCTCCATAAACTAATGAACTCATAGTTTGGAGAATGTCTTTTTGCTCATTTTGGATGTTCTGCTCCAGAGTAGGAAAGTTTCATTAATAGCTGGATCAATAGATAGATCAATAAAAGAAAGTGAAAACAACAGGCTAATAGGATTCGAAAGGCTGATAGGATCATGTCATGCTGGAAGAAACAGGGCATGAATACCAAAGTACCACTTTACTAGAATGCACCCTTTTTTCAGATCTACTTAGTTCATTTATTGTCTTAAAAATCCATAGCATGAACTGCAGCAACAAAATTTCAGCCATTGTGGTTAACTGCTCTGAACAATAGGGAAGAATATCCATGAAATCCTGCTGATTTCATGGAAGTTTAATTGCAAAAGTAATTGAAGGCATACATTTAACTTGGAGGAGTGACTACACTGATTCCTTCAGGCATAAAATTAAAAAAGTTAATTCAGAGTTGCTATAATACCTATTAGTTACCTGCAAATTAAATTCGGGAAATAGAAATAAGGATTCAAAAATAATTAGATATAATCAGATATAATTAATGAACGGATATTTCATTTAGCTGTTGGAGGTACAGACAGTCAAAGCTACTTATCTACATTGTTCTCAGATGACACAAGATTATTGACATTTGTGCAATCATATGTTGCTTTCCACAGACGCTACATTCTTCATGAAATTTTACTTGTGGTGTGTACAAATTTATTTGTATCCCAAATGTGAGAATCACACTACAAAACATGGGTACTGTAGGCAGGGCCAGACTTTGGCAATATGGCGCCCCGAGTAAGGACAAAATTTGGCACCCCCCTAAACATTTCTTATTTTCACAATAAATATTTATTCATTATTATTTTGTGCCCCCTTAGTTCACTGCTCTGTGCAGGGGACCTCACACCAGCCTAAATCCAGCGCTGCTGTAGGATGTTTAACTAAATAATTGTTAGGGCTCAATTATTAGAGGTCTGGAATGAATGCATATCACAAAACTACCATTCACTTTTCCCAAAACTGTTGAACAGATTAATTTGGGGTCTGTTCTACAAGTTATCAGAATGCAAGTTATGTACCCCCCCATTATTTCTTATGCTGTATTTTCCTGTATTACAATTTGAATTGTAATATAATTGTCCCAGTAGGGCAGCCATTTTTTTAAAAATACATATAATTACCAAGAATGCCTTGGGAATACTGTGTCGTCATGGCAAACCAAAATTCCCATCAAGACGTTCTTGGTAAGGAATGATGCCCAGCTGCCATTGCTGCTTCCATCTCTGCTGCTGCATTGAGCAGTGGCAAAGCTTTCTACCAATGAAAACGAATGAACTTATGACACCAAATATCTATCATGGTGATTTCTCTTTTCCCTGCCCCTAACCAAATATGGGGGGGGGGGAATTATCCAAACTCTCCTGAAAGTCTCTGTAAATGGCCCTCCTTTTGTGAAAGATCAATGCACATCAACTCTTCCTGCTTTCCCATCTTTATGATCCTTTCCCTTTCAAATAGATTTGGTCTGGACAGACCTTCGAATGGAAGGCTGCCCTTTGTATAATACATAGTCACACCAATGTTTGTGTGTATACGTGTGGGGGGGTGTGCCACCTACATCTAGATTTCGGAATTCAAATAATGGAAATTAAACCCCTAGTTCAGAAAGCTAGGAGCCATTGTGAGCCAAGAACAAAATTCCTTAAATTTAAGTGTGGTTCATCTCCAGCGTAAATCTGGCGCATGTGAAATCAAATTACGAAAGCAGGTTAGTTAATCTATAACCTCTGTGGTTAGCAAAAGCAGGGTTGTTGTTTTTTTAATGTAGCTCATCCAGATAGAATTGGATGAGCATAAAAAAATGAAGCATCAAGTTGTTGTTTTTAAAAAGCAAGCATATGCTCCAAGTATTTCAAAGAACCTTCTTTTAAAGAATAGCCCTGGGGTTGTTAGAATAAGATGGGAAATGGAATTAAGGAGGGCAGCAAGTGCTTTTCTGAGTTATGCCAACAGTTAGTTCAACTGGAGAGGAAAACATGCAGTCTGCTTGTAGTGTAAATACAATATATTAGGTGATAAAAACTTTCCACAGCACAATGCTCTGAGACTACTTTGCCTTTGGCCCTTATTTTTATTTATTTATTTGTGAGCCTGGGATATTGCTACGTTTAATTCTAGAAGGAGACAGCAAATTTCTTGGGTGAGTGGAGAACAACGGAAAACATCCGAGATTAAAACAAAGAAATCTCGAACTGACCAAATAGATGAAATAACATGCCGCAAAGTTTGTGAAACAGGAAACAGGATAGCGCAGAGTTAGACTATGGAACATGCTTTCACAAGAGGCAGTGGTGGCCAGTGATTTGGATGTCTTTAAATGAGGATTAGATCAATTCATGGAGGACAAGTCTATCATTGGCTACTGACCACAAAGGCCATGTCCCACTGTCAGAAGCAACATGCTTCTGAATACCAGCTATGGGGAATTTCAGGTGAGCAGAAGCTGTTGTACTCAGGTCGTCCTTGTGTGCTTCCCACAGGCAATGTCACGGTTCGGTTCATGGGCGATCGAAGTCCCGGGAGGACGTCAGGACCGGGGGCAAGATGGCGGGGTGGGAGCAGGAACGGGGGTCCAGAAGCCAAGAGTCCGAGGGTCAGAGAGCCGGGAGTCAAGAAGCCAAGGGTCCGAGTGTCAGGAAGCAAGGAGTCACAAAGTCAGGAGCCCGAGGATCAAGAAGCAGGGAGTGAAGAAGCTGAGGTTCAAGGATCAAGAAGCAAGAAGCCAAACACAGCAAGGCAGAAAGTGTGTTGCTGTGGCAAAAAGCTGAAGGGGAAATGCTGACCTTATATCCCTTCCCAGCTCTTGCCGCCAGGTGCTGTGAGTTACCAATAGGCCTCACCTGTGAGGCCGTGCCTTGCCTCTTCAGAACAGGCCCCAGTCCTGCAAAGTCGTATTGGTCACAGGGCCTGGCTCCTGCACACACACCTGACAGTCAACTGGCTGGCCACTAAGGGAAAAGGATGCTGGACTAGATAGACCATAGGCCTGATCCATCAGGTTCTTTTATGTTCTTATAATACCTGAGGAGGAGTGACTCAGAGAGAATGCCCCCCCCATTCGAGTCACATACTTTCATTTAATTGCTCTAGCCTTAATGGGAAAGAAATAATAGGTCGCTCTTATGTTCCCACACTAGGTCATTATATGGCCCTTGGGTGCAAGCTTTTCCTCTCTCATATAGCCAGCTCCAATAAGAGCTTTCTTCCCATGTAAATGACAGAATGCAACTCCCAATCTGGACTGGGAGTGCAATAGGGACAAAAGATTGAAGTTCTCCTCTGCCGCATGCCAGGGTCCCAATCCAGATCAGGCTCCCTGCACTACTTGGGTTGGTGGGTGGGGGAATCTTGTACTGAAGGGCAAGGATGTGATCAGTAGGACTGTGTAGTTGAGCCCTGTGATGACTATGTTCAGTGCGAAGGCAGCTCAGAACACTGCTTGCTGGTTGCATCTCGTAGTATCTGCATCCAATTTTTCTCTTCTCCTAGAGCAGGAGTGGGGAAACCTTTGGCGCCCCAGATGCCGCTGAACTACAGTTCCCATCAGGCCCAGCAAACATGGCCAGTGACTAGGGATGCTGGGGTTTGTAGCTCAGTAACATCCAGAGAGGCAAAGGGTTCTTTACATCCTTTCTAGAGTTTACATTGGGTGAGGGTGGGGTGTCACCTTATTTATTTATATTAAACAAGATTTATATACTGCTTAAAAGGAACGCGGGTGGCGCTGTGGGTTAAACCACAGAGCCTAGGACTTGCCAATCAGAAGGTCGGCGGTTTGAATCCCCATGACGGGGTGAGCTCCCGTTGCTCTGTCCCAGCTCCTGCCAACCTAGCAGTTCGAAAGCACATCAAAAAGTGCAAGTAGATAAATAGGTACTGCTCTGGCGGGAAAGTAAATGGCTTTTCGGTGCGCTGCTCTGGTTTCTCCAGAAGCAGCTTAGTCATGCTGGCCACATGACCCAGAAACTGTACGCCGGCTTCCTCGGCCAATAAAGCGAGATGAGCGCTGCAACCCCAGAGTCGGTCATGATTGGACCTCGCATTGGCGCTTCCCCCTGTTTCTCCATGGGGCTCGCGCTCCTTTCTGCCATCTGCAGAAACCAAAAGTCCACTGTCTCACACTTTATTGATCCTGCACCACGTTCTATGTGTGGTATTTCAGAAACCACAGGGAAAGCAGTGGCGCCTCTATTTGCATCTTTACTGGAAATCTGGAAGAGCATATGTTTCTGTAGTGTGCCTTTAGGTTTTGTAATTGTGTCATCAATAGGAAGAACTGATGAAAGAAAAGTGAGAAAAGATCTGCCAGGAAAAAAGAGCAGGAAAGCTTGCTCAGTGGGAAGATGCCCTGCTGTGTTTAATATAACAAGACCTCACATCTCACTAGGGGCATTTCACTTATCAATGGGCTGATATCCACATGGTGAGCAAGTCGATTGGAAGTTGGTCGTACTGACTATACTGGATGTGCACTTTAGGCCATCTGTCTTGTAATTTTAGAGTCCTTAAGAGGCTGAAATAAAATACCTAGCCCTAAAGGTTGTAGATAGGACTCGGAAAATCTCATTGAAGTACATCCCAGTGAGTGACTTATGCACATAACCACATGGGAAACTTGTTTAACATCTATGGTGCCTCCTGTTTGTCAGCTGTATTTTAATATAGATGAGATCAAGTTGCTGGCTGAGTGTATTCATCAATGTTATTTTGCTGTGGAGTAAATTGAGGTCTACTCTGAAAGAAACATTGGACTGTTAACTTATTTTCCTAAACAAAATCATTGGGTAAAGTTTCTATGTCTACAAAACAGAGGTGTGTTATAAAGCACACTGGGGTTTGGGGTGTGCTAAGGTAAAGGTAAAGGTACCCCTGCCCGTACGGGCCAGTTGTGACCGACTCTGGGGTTGCGCGCCCATCTCACTTAAGAGGCTGGGGGCCAGCGCTGTCCGGAGACACTTCCGGGTCACGTGGCCAGCGTGATGAAGATGCTCTGGCGAGCCTGCACCAGCACAGTGCACGGAAACGCCATTTACCTTCCCGCTATAAAGCGGTACCTATTTATCTACTTGCACTTAGGAGTGCTTTCGAACTGCTAGGTGGGCAGGAGCTGGGACCGAACGACAGGAGCTCACCCCGCCGTGGGGATTCGAACCGCCGACCATACGATTGGCAAGTCCTAGGTGCTGAGGTTTTACCCACAGTGCCACCCGCGTCCCTATTGGGGTGTGCTAATTGGCTATAAAACAAGTGCTTCCTTGGAGTAAAAGGAAATAAAATGCAATTGCGTACTTTTTCTCCTTTAAGGAAATACTTGATGTTGAACTTTTCTTAGTGAGCGTCCTGACAATTTGCAGGCAGAATGGAGACAAAACGAAAGACATGCCATCTCTCGTAACCTATTTAAGAACACTGGTATATTAAGGAATAAATAAGCAGTTTGCTTTCCTTCCTAATAAATTGTAGTGCAGAAGTCCTCCCCCCAAATGTGGCAAGAACACAACACAATTCTAACCATGTCTACTTAGATGTAACTCCTATGAAATTCCGAGGTAAATGAGGTTAGGATTACAGTCTCAATCATATGACGATATGAATAATAAAATCTATTTTCCATAGACCACATGCATAATCTCAAGACTTTATTAAGATATCATGCCCAAAAGCATGCATTAAGAGAGTACTATCATATATTACATTTCCTAACTGAAAAATAACTAAGCAACAGCAAAGGCATACACTGATTCTTTCATTCTTCGGTCACATTTTATATAGTTTAAAGAGTAAGTATCTGGAGGACCTGATTCCCGAGTACATATATAAAACTCTTTTACAACTTCAAAATTTAGTTAGATTGTTTCCTCCTCCTCCTCCTCCTACCGTCTTTTTACCCTGCATTTTCATTTTCCTCTAATATTAGAGTTCTTTACCTAAGGCATTTGTCTCTGATGTGGAACCTTGTCAAATTCTTTTTGAAAATATAACAATACTACAACCACTAAATTTCCCTTATCTTTCCTTGCAGTAATATCTTCAAAGAACTCCAGCAGATTAGTTCAGCATGACCTTCTCTGCCTAAACCCATGCCATCCATCCATCATCAAAGTCTGTTCTTCTAGGTGTTCTCTTTAAACACACCTTTTATGCGAGTTTTTACTGTAAGACCTTTCACAACCAATAATAAACCAACTGTCCTATAGGTAGCATCATTATCTGCTGCTTTTGCACTTCTCATTAGCTATGTCTGCCAATGTCCAACCACCCACTAGGGCAGTTAGCTTATTGTTACTTATCAGCCCTGGCATTCAGTGTGAAAACAATAAGATTGTAACAGCAGCTCTGCTGTTAGACAGAACCAAAGGCCTGTCTAATCTAGCATCTTGCTTCCTACTAGTGACCCACTAGCAACTCTGAAGATATGAGAGTAATAGTCTTCTCCAGAGCCAGCCTACCAATGAGGCAGGATGAAGCACCCTTTTCAGACAGTAGAAGCACATGAGGCAGTGCCTCCCTTGCCCCACTGCTTCCACCGCTGCCACCACACAACCCTCTTGCCAGTGAGAGGGAAGTGTTGTAGCATGTGGTGCTGCTGCTCGTCTTCTCTGCCCCTGGGGTAGAAAAGTGGCAGTGCCTTTAGGAATGCCTTCCTCTCACCTGCAAGACGGGGCATTCTGGCATGCAGCCTTGCCGCTCACCTTCCTTGCCCTGGGGTTGAGAAAATGAGTGGTAGCATATTGAGAAGTTCGCCTCAAGTGGCGAAATGGGATGGCCCACTCCATCGTTCCAAAGTTGACTGGTGTTCAGAGACATACTGCCTCCGATCCTGGGAGTAGCATATATAAACAGCCACCATGTCTGGTAGCCATCAATAGCCTTAACCTCTATACATTTCTCTGATTCCCTTTTAAAGCCATCCAAGTTTCCGGTAATTACCACATCTTGTGGTTGTGAATTCCATTGTTTACATTTTATGAATAAGTACTTTTTTTCTGTCCTGAATCTCCCATCATTCAGCTTCGGCAGAATTATTAGAAATGGAGAAAAGCCTATCTCTTCTCCATTTTTCCCCCTACACTATGCATACCTCAATCAAGTTTCCCCTTAGTCACCTTTTTTTCAAGACCAAACAACTCCAAATGTTGTAGCTTTGCCACGTGGTGGAGTTCTTTCAGCTTCCTGATCATTTTGGTTGCCATTTTCTGTACATTTTCCAGGCCTAAAGTATCATTTTTGGAATGCAAGACCCAGAACTTTACACAGTATTCCAGAGGTAGTGATACTATAAATCTGTATAAATACATTATAATATTTTCGGTGATGCCAATGCTTCTCTTATATGGCTAGTACTTCAACAAGTCTGTCGCTGAGGTGGAATACAGACTCGGGGGCCAGACCCAAAATTTTACCCATTGGTCACATGAGCCGTCAGTTGAGGTTCAGATATTTATGACTGGATCAGACACTTTATGTGCTTTGATTACAAATTACATACATAGAATCTTTATTTGCCATAGCAATGAAATAAAATACAGTGTACTGATTACAAATTAACTTCCTGTTTCTACAACACAGCTGCATTAGATGGCCTGGAATTCGGCTATAACTGTACATGTCTACAATGGGAGTGCTTTCTCCACTAACCAGTATACCCGAGATTATGTTGCATTTGTATCATGTACTCATGCAAAATGAAGGCAATGCTGTCAACACACACACAAACAAAGCCTGGAAGAAGCTATGTTTTCCAAAGCTGCTGCTGCATGGAAAGTCAGAGTTTATCAATATGTAACATGAGGGTCATGGGAAAGAATTGGGAACAAGCAGAACTCCAATATAAATTCCAGGGGAATGAATTAGGATAATTCTGTTAATCCTGAAATATGAAGTAACAAGTACAAACTACCATTTCCCCCATCATTTTCTTTCGTTATAGACATACAGCTCTCCAGCTAAGAATCAGTAGTGGTTTAGTAAATTATATATAACATTATCTACATACACATAAATAAAATCTATATACAGTAAGACACCAAGCAGTGATACATAGCGTACTACCCAATTTACTAGGGTCAGCTGATGGTCAGAGAATAGTGAATAGACAAAGGGTGGTGCAGTTTAGCATTTTTAGCTTGGGCTTGGGAGAGTTGGGTTCACAACCCTGATCCAGGAAGTTCATTGGGTGATGATGGGCCAACAGTTATCTGAACGTGGTCTACCTAACATAGGAAATATGTCCTGGGCCAGACTTCTCCTTCAGTCCAAACTTACAACACTGGCAAATACACCATAGCTCCTGTGATGAAAAAAGTATTGGAGCTGTGCTCCCCAAAATTCCCACTTTACAACACTGCTACTTGGTGGTTTTTTAGATAAAAATAATAATGATGAGGTACTGGTACTCAGGGGACGCAGGTGGCGCTGTGGGTTAAAGCCTCAGCGCCTAGGACTTGCCGATCGAAAGGTCGGCGGTTCGAATCCCTGCGGCGGGGTGCGCTCCCGCTGCTCGGTCCCAGCGCCTGCCAACCTAGCAGTTCGAAAGCACCCTCGGGTGCAAGTAGATAAATAGGGACCGCTTACCAGCGGGAAGGTAAACGGCGTTCCGTGTGCGGCTCTGGCTCACCAGATGCAGCTTGTCACGCTGGCCACGTGACCTGGAAGTGTCTCCGTACAGCGCTGGCCCCTGGCCTATAGAGTGAGATGGGCGCACAACCCCAGAGTCTGTCAAGACTGGCCCGTACGGGCAGGGGTACCTTTACCTTTACCTTTACCTTTACTGGTACTCATGTGCTGGTTCAAAATGGCTGCCATGTATGGTTGAATATTGTAAAAAGAAGCTAATTGGAGACCTACTCTGGTGGCCTCTGAATGCCAACATTCCACCACCCTCACTGCCCTTTATTTTAATCAATTAGTGTTTCTTTTATAAACTCTGTTCTACTTTTTCTCTGCTACTTCATTCGACATATTGATATAATTAACAACTGCACCAGTGCTTAGGTAATACTGTCATTTATTTTATTTTATTTTTCACATTGAATAGCCTTGTGCTGTTTACAAGGCTTTCAGCATTGGTGGCATGCCATTACAGATGTCTCGTACATTTTCACCCAGTCTTCTTTGTTCCAGCTTCACACACAGTGTTCTTGCAGGGCATCTTTTTTAAAAAAATATTTTATATGACTACTGAAATGATATTATTAGAAAGCCAGAGCACCCTTTTGTTTGGCAATTCTGTTCACTACATTCCAAATGCTCTCCCATTTCAGCTCTATTTATTATAGCTGATTCCTTTCCAGTCATTAGGTCCAAAGCAGTCCTTGACCTTGCTGTCTGCTAAGCATTCTGCTTTCAATAATGAAATCGTCTCTACTTTTAGGGTATGTAGTCACAACGACTTCTCTTGCAGTCATGTAAAGCTACTTCGGCTCTCTCCCCTACCAGCTCAATCTCCAATCATTCTCTTCTCCCAGTGGCAAACTCAACAATGACAGTTTCTTTTGTCATGTTTAGTGCCCTCACCAATGTCCTAATGCAGTGGGTGAATTCTTTTCCCTAGGCTGAGTGACACAACTGCACAGAGAAAATGAATGATATTGTTGAGGGCAGGATGAGGGGGATGAAGTGAGGTCCTCCTTAGGAAAGCAATGCTGTTCCTCATCCATTAGAACAAGTTGTGCATTGGTAAGGAACTTCAAGAGAGTCCATCAAACCACATCATGCAGTTCTCATCCCAGCAGCTAAACAGAATGACTAGACTGCTTAAGATTTGGTTGTTTCAACTTTGTATTGACTGGACAAAAACTAGAACTTAAATTCCATTTGATTGGGTTTCATTTCCCCTTTCCCCCAAAGTGTCATAGCTGTTGTTGAATCTTTAGTTCAGAGCTGTAAAATCCAAATACACTGTAGGGACAGCACATGCCTAGGGATCGTATCCTTTTTTTCCCATTTGAAAATAGCATATGCAATACTCTGCCCACAGTAACTCTTTCACAGTTGGCAAGGTTCAGCCAACTTTGAGCCTCAAGTCTCCTCAGAGGAGGAACAATATAAGCAAGTTCTTCCAGCAGATCTCACCGACTCAGAGCGCTCTGGATTCCTGGTCAACTCTCAGGCTCTCCTTCATCTCCCCCAGGACTACAGGAGCAGAGGAGATGGTGAGTCAGACAGGAGGGCCAGAGCTGTCATTGAGTTCCTTGGATATTTGCATGCAAGACTGGGAAAGGAAAGCACCTGGTTGCATCAGGGCCTGGCTGAGAGCCAGGAATGGGTGGGGACTTCAGCTCCTATAAAGAAGAAATGTCTGGGCTCGATTTAGATTCCTGGTGATGACCTACAACACATTAATGGACCCAATAAATCTAACAAACTGATTCGCTCCCATGCTCCTTTGCAACAGGGGTGGGGGAGCCAGTGACTCTCCATGTTATTGGATTACAAACCAGCCAGCATCAGCCAGAATGGTCAGTGGGTAAGGATGATGGATGTTGTAATTCAGCAACATCTGGAGGGCCACATGATTCTCATTCTTGAATTAGGAACTATCTTAATAGCTATAATCTAAGCACAGCCAGAACCACAATATTTGATGGGTACGTTTCCTAAGCTTTGAAATTTCCTTCCCTTGAAGACTTGCTATAGTCCAAACAATGGTGTCTTCTGGAAGCAGTGTAATTCCCTTTTCATTCAAATTGTATTTTAGTAGCCGCCAAAAGGGCAAAAGGAAGGTTCAACCAATATGATTAGGGGTTGTGATCAAGGCTGCCGTCTTATGAACATTTACAAGGCTGGAAGCCCCATGGAACGCAGTGGGACTATCCAAATAAGTGTGTGCTAGAAGATATTTTCATCCCTCTCAAGTCATTTGGATACAGATACCCAAAACAAGTGCTACTGTACATCCTCTTCCTGTCACAGGAAAGCAATGCTGGAAACGTTGCAACACCTACAAGAGTGTATTCCTTCCTTCCTCTCCTGTACATGTTCACACACTTAAATTAATCCATTTAAACATATTCAATTCAGAGCCAGGCTCCCAGCTGTCTGAATTTGAAAGGCTACAGCACCATTTTATCTCCCTGCTGGATATTTTTCAAGAACAATTCTTTATAAAACCACAGTTGTGTGGCTCTACTTCTTAAAGCAATGCTTTTGAGAGTAACCTATCAAATTGTTTGTGATAGTTCATTGTTCCTGGCACTTGTCATTCTCATTGACATGTTTCTTTGTTTGCACAGTTGTACTGCCAGCATGATTCTCCATCATTGTATAAGTATTTTATTTGCGATGCCTTTTTAACTTCATATGGTTTCTGAAGAACTGATGTATTTGGATATCTATAGAAAGGAGATCTTCACATCTTTATTTTAGGAGTGTCAAACATCTAAACAAATATTTAGGATCACACAAATCTTTGGAATCAGCATTGCTCGCTTTACTGGTAGAATTTAATTTATATTGCAATTAAAACAGACTGCTCTGTACTCTAACACCAGCCAATCCCACAAAACATTATTTGCCACCACCTGTGGTGCTTTTCACACTGGGCTGCAGGCCCCTAAAATGTAAATAGCAATTAATCCCTTTTAAAAGGATACCTTACTCTATATTGATAGTACAAAGTAATCCAGTGCAGCATGGAGTGTAATGGGTTTTTGATAGAATTGCGCTGGCTGAATTCCTGGGCTAATTACAGAAGCATTTATTCTCATACCAACAGAACAGGAACATTGGTTTATAAACAAAAAATATCAAAGCTTGTATTTTTGGCTGGGACGCTTTGTGGCACTGAAAAGCTGCTACTTTGAATAGTGTATGTTAAGCTCCATTGGTGAGCTACAAAGTCAACTGGCCATCCCTGCTACGTTCAGACACATGCCTTATAAGAAGCCATGACTTTGGTATTGTTTGGTCACATGCTACTCAAGAAAGAATGGAGCACATGAAGGTACCAGCCCAGACTGGAACGCTTACCAATTTCACTCTTTGTGAATTTTTCATTTGATAGACAACTATTCAAACCGGTCAACTGACAATTGAAACTGGGACTGATGATACTATATCTTTGACAGTAAACATATGATATCCTTTGGCTCCAGATCTGTCAATGGTAGGGATTCCCTTCTAGGAGCTACTAATGAAAGCTGTTGGACTATTTACACCTATACCATGATACATATGCTGAAAGCACACCTCTTTACCCTAGACTTTGTCACCCAATATATACTTATATATATATGACTTATATATGTGTGACTGTAGATTGTTTTAAACTGGTTTTAATAGAGCCTTTTTAACTTATGCGATCTGCCCCAGGGCCTTATAGTGAAAGGTGGGTAATTTTTATTATTATTATTCTTACTCCAATTTCAGCGCTAAGAACCACATCACTGAGTTCAGAGACATGTAGACTGCCTTCTCCTTAAGACAGCGTTTCTCCCAAACCATTCCATTCCTGTTGCCTTTTACTCTTAATGAGACATCTAAGGGCTTATGTGTGATCTCAGTGCTGTGCTGCTTAGTGTTGAAATCAGATATAAAAGTTTCTCTGACTGCCCTTTAGAGATACTCTTCATAAGGCAGCCAGAAGGATATTTCATCTCAGCATTAAGGACCACAACTCTGAGCACTGAGCTACAACTCCGAGAATGGAGATGCTTCTGTACAGTGTTCATAACCACTCTCAACCCGGGGCTGGGGAGGTCTGGATCTGTGCAGAGTTAAAAGGCAACTCTCACTTGCAGACTAGAGAGGACAGAGCTGAGCAGATTTCCATTGGTTGAATCCCTTAATGCCAACAGCCCTTCACCTGTTTTGTGTTCAAACCCAGAGACCTCCCCCTTAAATAAAGACACATTTGACTCAAATTTTAGTTTTGTTTTTGGTAGAATTTAGGCCACAACTTTATTGATTACAAAAAAGTGAGTGGTTGCATAGGCTCTGGTTCGATTAGCTCCCCACACCCTTGGAGGTAGCGCTGACCCAGAGCTCTATCATAGGCCAGGCAAGGGTGAACACCTGAGGCAGGTGAAAAGCTTGGGAACAGACTGTTCACTCCTCAGATGCTCCCCTGGACTCAGGCATGGGCACAACCCCTTCTCGGGGGTTGACCAAACCAAGTTGAGTCCCTGGATTCCTTTAACGGAATACCCTTCACATAGGGATGGCGAGACCGTTCTCCCCTTCCTATCACATGAACCAGTGCCTATCCACAACATTACAAGTTGTGACAAATTGGTACATGGCAGGCGAAACCCAAATGGCCACAGCCAATCAGCCAAGTGGGGAAAATTCCTGCTGTGTCCCTGTCCCAACAACAGACGACATGCGACGGCAAAGCAAGGTCAATCACAAAATGCCCTAAAATTAGGGAGAGGTGGGCGGGTGTTCTGATGCATGGGCCAAAAGAGGAAGCTCTGGGACATGTGCATGGGTTTATATAGGTCCCTTGATCCATTTAGACTGTGCCCCATTGGCTAGATTACACCCAGCAATGAGGGACCTATCAATCGGGTGTTATGGCGATCCAATAGACCCACCCACAACCAGGAGGTCAGTCTCCAGGTCTCACCGCAACACGTGCCCTCTTTTAGGGAGGACACGATTTATATAGAAACACGTTGCAGGGGATTTAACAGAGCATATTATATGCAGTATTCTTTACAAACATAACACACATTTTAAACAGCATATTTGGACCAAAAACAAAGCAATTGGTTGTTATCCCTTCAAACATTTAATTCAACTAAATGTATTCCGATGTTTATAACTTTATTTTCTGCTTGCATTCTGGGGGTGGAGAGGGAGGGGGGGAAATAGAATCCCTACATTTGAAACTGTTTTGATTTGGCATCTCTAAGGTATGATGCATGAGCTCAGCAAATATAACTCAATTTTATGTACATGTTATAATGAAAGAAACTTATTGAATGGTCATTCATTTAGCTACGTTCCTGAAACTATGTTCAATTCAGCCAACAACATAACACTAATTTGAATTTGTTATTATTACTAATTCCCCGATACGGCATGGTATTTTATGCTATTCTGGGTTTCCTAAGTAATTTCAATATCACTTTCTCATGTATTATTTAAAAATTCAGTGTTCCAAATTTGAAAATACGTTTTTGCCTTGTTTCTGTATGACCAGAACCATGATGAATATGCCATTGGATAGTTTAGCATTAACTAAGATTGTGTCCGTATTATTTTCAACAAGTCTTACTTCCATTATTTACCCTTGCCTGCCACCTTCATGCCTTGAAATTAAATTTTCATTAGAGGTATTTCAGTCTATTTACTGTTTGTTAACACTTTAATTTGGCAAACATCAACTTGCCAATTCTACAGTTTTCCTCTATTGCAGAGTCATTTCTTCAAACAACCTTAGCATGACCTAGCTAAACCAGTTATAACTCAATCTCATTAACATATTTTATGCACTTAAGTTTGTTCATTCATATACTTTTTATTTTTCATAGATCAGTAACAGAACATAGCTTGCAGTGTGATTATAAACATGTTTATTCAAAAAGAATTTCCATTGTGTTTTCAAATGTGGATACAAATCCACATGTGAATTAAGTGTGAAGTTGACACTTGACAAATGAAAGTAATATACATTGTTAATTGTATTATTAATAATATAACGGAATCTTCATCATATTAACTAGCATTGTCAGAACATTTCAAATAAAGTTTATAACAAGTTATTTTTATATACTGTATAATCATATAGAGTAATACAGAGGAACAGTAGTCTCCCAAGCCAATTCCATAATTTCAGCAACACCAACACAGCTGAATTAACAGAAATCTGGTTTGCCTTTTGTTAATAATTTAACTTAGAACAAAACAAAAACAAAGCAGAATTTGAATACTGGTGAACATATTAGCCATGGATGAGATACAATATTTTCAGTATGCATGGGAACATGTGATATTTGCTCAGCAAAGAGAACAAAATTGATGCATTAGTGACAAAGTAATGCAAATCTTTTAAGCACACATTGGTACTTTTAAGCACACAGTGGTACTTTGGTTCTCAAACTCAAGCCATTCTGAAAGTTTGTTCGACTTCCAAAACGTTCGAAAACCAAGGCACAAATTCTGATTGGCTGATTGGCCCCGGAAACAATGCCAACAGCCGAAACGAATGTTTGGCTTTCGAAAAACATTTGCAAACCGGAATACTTACTTCCGAGTTTGCAGCGTTTGGGAGCTGATTTGTTTGTCAACAAAGCAGTTCGGGGACCAAGGTGCCACAGTACACTCTGTGACAGATGACGAAGATGTAAAATTAGCCAGCACTGTTTAAGGCCTCAGGTTTTATGCTCTCCCATTGCGTTTTATTGCTGATTGATTTTAATGACTCTATTTTCCTGTTGTTTTCTGTTACATGGTATTGTTTCATAATGTGTTGGAAACAGCCTAACTATTTGTTGTTACAGGGGCCTAATTTTTTTTAAAAAAATAAATGTTAAAAAATGTACCCACCAACAATTGCTGATGAACTGCAGTGCTTAGGGGTTGACAAGCGACGTGGTCAACACTGGAAACCTTGAAGGAACCAAAATGTCCACGTCGAATGGCAAGTCAGTCGATGGCAGTGTTGTGTGTGGAAGGAGCACTCTTCTGAAAACATGGTAGCCCTATGCTAAAAGGCTGGGGGTTGAAGCAGAGTAGCCTAAATCAGAACAGCACTCTCGTACTTTTAACAGTTGTGCAGTTGATGGAAGAATATTAGTAACTGCAGCTGCCATGCAGGACTGAGAACAGCTGCCCTTACTGAAATCTCCCTCTTTAAAGAAGAGAAGAAGAAGAGTTTGGATTTGATATCCCGCTTTATCACTACCCTAAGGAGGCTCAAAGTGGCTAACAATCTCCTTTCCCTTCCTCCCCCACAACAAACACTCTGTGAGGTGAGTGAGGCTGAGAGACTTCAGAGAAGTGTGACTAGCCCAAGGTCACCCAGCAGCTGCATGTGGAGGAGCGGGGAATCGAACCCAGTTCACCAGATTATGAGTCCACCACTCTTAACCACTACACCACACTGGCTCTTTAAAAGACAGTGAAGGAAAAGTCTGTCTTTCTCAAGGAAGGGTGTATTTATTGTTGCAATTGTGAGAGACTTTGCATGGAATATTTTGAGGTGGAGGAGCATGGAACACACAACCAGGAGAAACCTTTATGAATTAAAACAAGCATTCCTTTTCTACCCTTTTGGAACCCTTTGTTCAGTTCCAGTTCTACAATATGCTTCTTTTTGTTTTGTTTCCTATTATTTTCCCCCCTCTTGGGAAATAACAAAACCTACAGTTCCATGTAATGAAATAGTTCAGTCTTCCTGTCAACAGAATTGATTCTACTCATCTTCTTATTCTGAAGATGCTGCAGTCTCCTCCTGTCACCAGTGTAATTCCAGAGAGTCAAATGGAATATGATTTAAAGAGGGCAACCTCAGGGTTTGAAGTACCTTAGGGCAATAGGCACACTTACTGCAGGAACCTCCAGAGCCGCTAGAAACACAGCTTGGAAAATAAAGTTCTTAATATTTCTGAAGCTGAAGTGTCATGCGCCACATTAGAAATTTATCAGGTAAACAGCTGAATGAAGAGGAAACATCAACAGCATGTCAGAGCAACGGCGAGCACATTGCTAGGAGCTTATCCACATAATGTGTCTCAAATGCAGTGTGGTTCAATAATGCTTGCTGTTTTCAGAGCCGGGAAGGATTTTTTCCTCCAAAAAAGATTGGCTCCCGTTTGGAGGCTTTGCCTTCCCCGTAGCAATAGTCACAGCTTTGGTGGATAAGGTGTTGGGTGGAATCCTTATAGTCTAACAACATGCAGAGGGTGAAGTCTCGCATCACCCCCACCCCAGAACTGTGCAAGAACAGGGTGCCCCATTAGAGGGGTCCAGTGAGAAGTCTCTGTCCAAAAGCCAAGGCATGCGGCAAATGGTCCATAGAGCTTCCGTCAGAGACTTGGGAGGGTCATATGGGTAGACCTGCAGCATGTGGATGACCTGTTAATCCTGGGCTTGACCCTGTGCTGTGACAAACCTTTAGCAAGGAGGCTATGAGAGAGATCCAACCAATGCCTAAGCCAAATCCAGCCTACATCTGGAAACAATGAAGTTGTGGCCAGTTTTAAAGATCCCAGAATGTTGTCTCGTCCAGTTTGTTCCCCCTCTTGGCTCAGGCTCAGGGGAGGAAATCACTGCAAGTGGGTCCACAATGCAATTTACTCCCCAAGATACAAATACAAAAGGTTTAAAAGGTCAGTGTTTCCTAAGTTTCGGGCAGTGGAGACATACCTTTTCATAACTGAAATGGGAGATACCCTTTTGCTCTAAAGCCCCAAAATATTTACTTCCAGAATGTGAAAGAACAAAGAAAATACAATGGATGCTGTGGTAATCCTCTGGGTTTGATTTCTGACCCAGATTTTGCCAGTGTCAGGGGTACAGACAGGATTTTCTAGTCCCAGTATACTGTATACAGATTGCCTCTCAGCATCCCCCCCCCCCATCTAGTGACCGCATCCCCCCCCCATCTAGTGCCTCTCAGCATCCCCCCCCATCTAGTGACCAAAAATTGCTGCTTATGTACATATATTAATATAACCTAGTCTAAGGGTAGGACGCGGGTGGTGCTGTGGGTTAAATCACAGAGCCTAGGACTTGCCAATCAGAAGGTTGGTGGTTCGAATCCCCGTGACAGGGTGAGCTCCCGCTGCTCGGTCCCAGCTCCTGCCAACCTAGCAGTTCGAAAGCACGTCAAAGTGCAAGTAGATAAATAGGTACCACTCCAGCGGGAAGGTAAACGGTGTTTCCGTGCGCTGCTCTGGTTCGCCAGAAGCGGCTTAGTCATGCTGGCCACATGACCCGGAAGCTGTACGCCAGCTCCCTCGGCCAGTAAAGCGAGATGAGCGCCGCAACCCCAGAGTTGGCCATGACTGGACCTAATGGTCAGGGGTCCCTTTACCTTTATTTTTTATTAGTCTGAGGCTCCAACTGGCTTTGCTCCACCCTACCCTCAAGTCCTACCTCTTCTTGAAGGTGCTATCAAGGCAGAAGTCCAGGGCTGAACAATAGTGTAGGTGTTATTTAATAATAGCTGTCAACTTTCAGATTTGAAAATAAGGGATCAGCAGCCTCACCCATTCTGGGGACAGTCTACGGGATATCTAACAATCCAGGATAGCAGTGGGAAGCAGCGGGAAACGGCGCTGGAATAAGGGAATTTCCAGCCCTAAAAGGGAAGGTTGACAGCTATGTATTTCATAGGCACTTGGACCTGTGTAGCCAGGGACGGAGGTGACACTGTGGGTTAAACCACAGAGCCTAGGGCTTGCCGATCAGAAGGTCTGTGGTTCAAATCCCTGCAATGGGGTGAGCTCCCGTTGCTCGGTCCCTGCTCCTGCCAACCTAGCAGTTCAAAAGCACGAAGTGCAAGTAGAATCCGTGTGCTGCTCTGGTTCGCCAGAAGCGGCTTTGTCATGCTGGCCACATGAAGCTGTATGCCGGCTCCCTTGGCCAGTAAAGCGAGATGAGCGTCGCAATCCCAGAGTCGTCCGTGACTGGACCTAATGGTCAGGGGTCCCTTTACCTTTACCTGTGTAGCCACAGGATCATTGCATGTCTGAGAGAGAGTGCTATTTTCTGAGCATGATAATTGCAGGAAAACATCATTTTTTCCTCACGGTGGTCACAATTTATTTTGAGAAAAGACAGTTTGGGACAGTTTCAACTGTGTTGGTGTTGCTGAAATATTGATCCCCTACCTCTTCCTCTTGCCTTTGGCAATAGTAGTTGAGATAATGCTATTTGAATTGGTATTTTCATTGTCTCCATTTAAGATGGTCACTTCACAGAATGGAAAAAAAATGCTAGAATAGTTTGGCGATACTGATTTTTTGTAGCATTCTTTGGCTTGAGGCACATGCAAAGTAATAATAATAATAATAATAATAATAATAATAATAATAATAATTTATTATTTGTACCCCGCCCATCTGGCTGGGTCTCCCCAGCCACTCTGGGCGGCTTCCAACAAAGATGAAAGATACACTAAAATGTCACATATTAAAAACTTCCCTGAACAGGGCTGCCTTCAGATGTCTTCTGAATGTCAGGTAGATGTTTATCGCTTTGACATCTGATGGGAGGGCGTTCCACAGGGCGGGCGCCACTACCGAGAAGGCCCTCTGCCTGGTTCCCTGTTACTTGGCCTCTCGCAGTGAGGGAACCGCCAGAAGGCCCTCGGAGCTGGACCTCAGTGTCCGGGCAGAACGATGGGGAAGGAGGCGCTCCTTCAGATATACTGGACCGAGGCCGTTTAGGGCTTTAAAGGTCAGCACCAACACTTTGAATTGTGCTCGGAAACGTACTGGGAGCCAATGTAGGTCTTTCAAGACCGGTGTTATATGGTCTCGACGGCAGCTCCCAGTCACCAGTCTAGCTGCCGCATTCTGGATTAGTTGTAGTTTCCGGGTCACCTTCAAAGGTAGCCCTCACAACTGGTGAGATATGTTTTATATAGTAGTTACCAGTATATGGATCCTATGATAAACCTTTGCACCTAAGAACTTCATAGGAATATTTGCCAGAGGGTTTAAAAATGTAAAATGCATTACAGATATAATTTTGTGCCTGTGATACATAGAACTAAATTTTATCTGTTTTTGCAGAACAGCATTTTGTAGTCCTACGACAGGGCAATTACCAATCCACGAGAATAAACTTCAAAACAGAGTTGAAAAATAATTTGGCATCTCTCGCTTCAGGGTTGATGGAAATAGAAAACAGTTTTCTTATCTTTTAAACCATAATGCATCAGACAGAGAATAAGTGTTGCTCTGAATGGTTAAGAAGCTTTGGCTACTGAATTCAAAGTCGAAGAACTGGATTCGGGAAATTTCAAGTGTTCTTAAAATCTACTCTCAGTACCCTTTACCTACAGTAAGCAAGCATAATGAAATTTGAATTATTTAAGCAACAAAGGATCTGTACACACCAGAGTATTAATGCATACGTAGGTCACAGAAATCTGATTTTTCTGTGTGCACTTTTCTGCCTGTTGGTTCACACACAAACACTTTCTATCGCTCTCTAGCTCATTGTTTCCAGTTCATACTAGTGCTTGGTGTTTGGTAATAGGTACAGTGGTACCTCAGGTTACATACGCTTCAGGTTACAGGCTCTGCTAACCCAGAAATAGTGCTTCAGGTTAAGAACTCTGCTTCAGGATAAGAACAGAAATCGTGCTCCGGCGGTGCAGCAGCAGCAGCAGGATGCCCTATTAGCTAAAGTGGTGCTTCAGGTTAAGAACAGTTTCAGGTTAAGAACGGACCTCCAGAACGAATTAAGTACTTAACCCGAGGTACCACTGTATTCACATTGTATGTTGCTGTCCTCTCTAGTATTTTCACACCCTCCCTGAGTTCTGGAAACCTGAAGCCCATCATAGATATGGCACACAGGCATTTGTTTACTTGCATTTGTGGTCCATTTGTTTTAGTTTTGAGATACAGGTTTTCTGATATACCAGACTTGTATGAAACAGTGAGATATAAAAATAAAATACATGTGTGTTGCACCTGGCTCTATCAGCGGCCTACTGAGGATCCTCTCACTAATGGAAACAGAGGATGTGGCGATAGATGGCACTCAGCGAAACATCACCCCACACAAACACACAGAGAAACCTACCCACCCAATGCAGTTCGGTATATCCATGGTTGGGCAACATGTGGTTTTGTGTTGGACTTCCCTCCACTTAATGTATCATCCTTGGATTGGGAAAATCCAAATTACATGGAAGGAATGTGCAGGTTACCACAATGGCTGCTCCCCACATTAAATGTGTGGTTGTGGGCAGCCCCCTGGACCCTATGTGGCACCATTAGCACAGGCTTGGCTTCACCTTTCCCAGGTGGGATAACTGGAGGTCTCCACCTACCTCAGCCAGTTGCCCAATCGCACCTGCGGAGGTATTGCCAAGGTGATCAGGCCAGGTAGGGGGAGGGACCACCTGCCCACACAATAGGGGGAGGAATAGTCTGTTGGCTCCAGAGCTTCTCCCACCTACCCACCCTCAATTAAGATTTCCTTTGCAGGTTAACCTTTTCTCCACAGGTACGCGGGCGCTGCTATGTCAAGGTCACTGTTGAAGGGCCGGAAAGGAATTCTCCTGCATTGGCAGGTTTGCCTTTTCCATAGCAAAACGTCACAACTTTGGCAGTATCAGGCCTTGAGCGGAATCCTTTAGTCTATCTTCCCTAAATGGGGGTGGGCATGTAGCGATGACCCACGCCCCCCTTCCATAGCTGTCACCTTCCCTTTTTTTGCGGGAAATTCCCTTATTCCAGCGCCATTTCCCACTGCTATCCCGGATTGTTAGATATCCCATAGACTGTCCCTGGAACTGGTGAGGCTGCTGATCCCTTATTTTCGAGGCTGCTTGCTGATCCCTTATTTTCAAATCTGAAAGTTGACAGCTATGCCCCCTACTCTTTGCAGCGGCGATACCAGGGTTCCCCATTAAAGGGGTTGTTTTGAGGGGAGGCTTTGGCTATACGCCTAGTTGTTGTCATTGCTCTCCTCTGCGATGGCGCAATGGGGGCGGACTCTCTCTTCTTGAACATATGTTCTCCAGAGCCAGCCCATCCATCCCCCCACACTCTGGATAACCTTGATGTTCCCCCAATCCCTGGCGGGGGACTGGGAGGGATAAACGCCAAATGCCTGAGCCAACGTCTACCCACACCTGAAACATAATAAAGTTGTGGGCAATTTTAATCCCATAGCACGTTGTCTTGAGTCGTTATTCCACACGGGGGCCACCCAGGGTTTGGGGGACTCCGCCTGTCCACGCCATGCCATGTGGATGACACCAAAAAAGCATGCACACATGGGATGCATCAAATCATTGAATTATAGAGTTGGATGAGACAACAGGGGTCATCCAGTCCAACCCCCTAGAATGCAGGAATCTTTTGCCCAACGTGGGGCTCAAACCCACAACCCTGAGATTAAGAGTCTTGTACTCTACCAACTGAGCTATAGAAGGGCCCACATTAAACTGCCATGTGCACACAGATAATATCCATTAACTCACTCTTTGTCAAAGCCAGATTTTTATATTAGGGATGGTCAACTTTAGGATGGAGGGGGTTTTTTTTTGGGGGGGGGGAGAAAGAATATTCTTCAGTATATTCGGGGGTGGGGGGCTTGACAGGTGGCTAGAAAGTCACTAACATTAGATCCAAAAAAATCAGAGCAGCACAGACACAGGTAGCACAGCTGTGGTAGGATCTCGATGGGCATACACATAAGCAATTTTAGTTATGATGATGCTAAAAGTATATATGCAGCATTAAAAAAAATACAAAGAAGAGCATAGTATACATTTTATCTCTTAAATAATTTTTAAGAGTATATGCACCTTATATTTTCTAAATACAAAGACCTATATAATTTTTTTCCCTAGGCTGCTGAACAGGGTAATTCATAACCCGTTTTGAATCTGGTACTTCCCAGATTCCTATATTCACTTTCCTGGGAGTAAGGCTGTAATCTTTATTTTATTTACCTGAGAGTAAACCTCGCTGAATTCAATAGCACTTTAGAGTACACATGGTTAGAATTGTGTGTTATAAATAACTGGGATTTACTTATGAGTAGATATAGGGTTATATGGGTAATCTCTCCCATCCTCAAATTCTATTCTAAAAGCAAGTAGTCAGGGGTTACTTAGGTGTCATGGCTGTTATTTGGCAGGAAACTAATATTGATTTTTATTTTTTCATTCTGCGATGCATTTTGAAAATGGGTTGTATGTATTTTTAAATCCGCAGCGTTGCCAATATCTTTGCTTTGCTTTGCTAGTTTATTGTAAAATATCAGAACTGCAGAACGTTGCAGCTGAAGTGGGGGGTGGGGGCTGCATTTCTGGCTTTGTGCATATCTACTTTTCTTTACATGAATGGCATTATATATGGGTATCTTGCTTTTACTCCCAGGAGCTTGAGGTATCCTACCTTCCCCCCCTTTTATCTTCCTAGTAGCCCTGTGAGGCAGGCCAGGCCAAGAAGTTATTGTAGCAGTTATCGCCAATATAGTCATTTTGGAATTGCAGCTGTCCATGGAGGCGCAGGTCAATTCTGTGTCCAGGGCAGCTGTTTATCAGCTCCATCTGGTACGCAGGCTGAGACCCTACCTGCCCACCAACTGTCTCACCAGATGGTGCATGCTCTGATTATCTCTCGCTTGGACTACTGCAATGTGCTCTATGTGGGGCTACCTTTGAAGGTGACCCGGAAACTACAACCAATCCAGAATGCGGCAGCTAGACTGGTGACTGGGAGTGGCTGCCAGGACCACATAACACCAGTCTTGAAAGACCTACACTGGCTCCCAGTACGTTTCCGAGCACAATTCAAAGTGTTGGTGCTGACCTTTAAAGCCCTAAATGGCCTTGGTCCAGTATATCTGAAGGAGCGCCTCCACCCCCATCATTCTATCTGGACACTGAGGTCCTGCGCCAAGGGCCTTCTGACGGTTCCCTCACTGCGAGAAGCCAAGTTACAGGGAACCAGGCAGAGGGCCTTCTCGGTAGTGGCACTTGCCCTGTGGTACGCTCTCCCACCAGATGTCAAAGAGAACAACAACTACCAGACTTTTAGAAGACATCTGAAGGCAGCCCTGTTCAGGGAAGCTTTTAAGGTTTGATGCATTACTGTATTTTAATATTTTGTTGGCAGCCACCCAGAGTGGCTGGGGAAGCCCAGCCAGATGGGCAGGGTATAAATATTTTTTTATATATATTTATTGGCAGGTGGGGTTATCAGGTTCCCAATCCACATACAATATACTGGGACCAGGAAATCCTGTAGACATTCCTGGTTCCTGGCATCCCAGGAAACTTTAGGGTTCCTGTAGTTATGTACATACATACCAGGTTTTACTGCTATGCCGCCTCTCCACAGCCAAAACCATGCCCAAGGCGGCTAACAACATGATTTTTTTTTTTTACATAATTACAAACACACCAAAAGTGGTCATGAACAATAAACAAAACATCCAAACACAACCTAACTGAACCATTTCCACATAAATAATAATAAGATTGATAACAAAGATACAAAATTTTAACATCATCATCATCAACAACAAAGTTAGAAGAACATGTAGTTTCACATGGCCTGAATACTCTCATTGGTGCCATCAGGACAGAACTTTGGGACAGATGTCAAGGTCCCCACTCAGGAAAGCAATCAGGAGGAAACCCCCCTCCACAAAAAAAACCCACTGGCTTACCATATTTTGAAGTAAAAAAAGTAATGCACATGACCATCTAAAGAAGGCCCCCAGAAGACCATTCATCTAAAATGCATCTAACTGCTGAACTGACTGCAACACATACAAAACTAAAAAAGAGCTTTCACAACAAAGAGAGTAGAATATGTGTAGAAAACTTTTCAAACTGAATTTCTTTTCCTTACAACTGAACTGTGGAGAGATACACACACACACTGACTGTACCTTTATTTGGTAGAAATATTGTGGCAAGCTAAAAATGGTTTCTGGGCTGGATCTGGTCCATGGGCTGCCACGTTATCATTTGAAAATTCACACTTTCAGCATTTAGTTCAGTGTTCGAAACTCCCATTGTTCCAGGCACATTTTGCGACAGGGAGTTTCATTAGCGTAAGCAGTTTCTGAGCTCTGGGCGCAGTACAGCGCCTGAAATTCCAGATTAAAACAGCGGAGTGGAAGGAAAAGAGGACCTTTTTCTGCCTTCCTACTTCCAGCTATTCTCTGAAGACTGGAGAAGAGACCCTCTTAAGAATATGAACGACCATGAATTTTAGCTGCAGTTCATTCATTTTCAGCTTTGTATTATTGTTATAAAAAAGCGAGCCTAGACATTCTCTTGTTGTGCCCATAACCTAGGTTTAAGGTGCCATTTAGCTCCTAGCTCTCATATCTCAGTTTCTAACACTGATTTAGTTATGAATGTGCTATAACCATGCCAATCCATAATGCATCCATGATCAAGGGATGAAGACAATATCCCTCTACTGCTATTGCCTTCTTCCAGCAGTTCCATTAAGCTATCACGATTAACAGCAGCTGCAAGGTCTCTTCACTATATCCTGGAGACGTGCATTGCATAAATTAATTGCATGTTGAGTAAATACTTCCTTTTACATTTTCTGAATTGACTATGATCAGTTTCATTGGCTGACCACATCCTTCAAAGTGGGACAAAGTTTCCGTTCTCTCCACTATCTACTCACAAATGCACAAATTCTTAGGAACCTCTGTCATAACCCATCATTACTGCATTTTTTCCTAAATTAAAAAAATAAATCCAAGAAATGTAACCTTTACTCATAGGGATAGGATAGTGCTCCAGCCAACACCCCCCATTTTTAGTTATTAGACATACTGAAATACTTCTGTCCCTTTCCTAATAATTATTTGCAAGGCATTTGCTTTTTTACTGCCACATATTCAACAGACATTTCTACTATGACCTCAAAATGTCTTCCCCAGTTAGTTACTTCCACTTCGGACTCCCTTAGCCATATATATGACATTAGGATTTCTTTGTTCCAGTGTGCACTGTACCACACTGAAGCGCATCAACTCTTACTTGCCATTTTTGTTGCCTGCTTACCCAGTTTGATCTTTTGGGGATTCTTCAGATGGTTTCGTCATCCTGAACAATTGGGTACATCACTGCTTACTCCTGACTGCACACCATTTATGAACAATGTAAAACAAGTTGTAATAACATGCTGCAGTGCTGTTCTAAACCACTGTCTCTCCTCCTGCCCTGTGGCAACACCTCAAATGTGGACAGTGGATTACATTGGCAGGGCAACTTTAAAAATGGTTAATAGCAACAACTCATTCGCCCCACTCCAAAATTATATAGATATATCCCCCCTGAATAAGAAAGCTGCTGTCTTTTTTTTGGGGGGGGGGGGGAGAGGCAAGGAGCATGTTGGTGGCCAATCACAGTTACAGAATACTACAGTACAGGATTTTTCCGTTGAGTTATTTGGAAAGTTTTCTTTTCTTTTTGTGCATAATTTTTATTGGTTTATAAAATCAAAATACAAACAAACATAACAATTCTCTACATATTCTATAAGAAGATGACTTCCTTCAGTCTTACCACGAATCGTCCATACTACTAATAAACATTATTTCTCCGTTTCTTTGTTTGTAATGCCATAAGTCATTTCCATTTGTACATTTCCTTTTGGACATTACCCTTTACCTCTTACAGAGCATCTTTGAAACCCACCAGAGTTATCTGATCATCAGTTAGATTTTCCAGATATTTTGTGAAACTTTCCCAGTCTTTGACAAACCTCTGATCCTTTATGTATCTGATTTTTCCTGTCAACCTGTCCATCTCCGCATATTCTAATAATTTCGATCTCCAATCCTCCAATGACGGTATACCCTCTAATTTCCAATTTTTGGCTATTAAGACCCTTGCTGCTGTTGTTGCATATTGGAATAGCTTATGATCTTTCTTCTTGATCTCCCTTCCCACCATTTGGAAAGTTTTCATGTCCTTCACAGAAGAAGCCAAGAATGGTATGGAAAAAGCAAGGAGGATTTCAAATAGAAGAATGGTAGAAAGAAGTGAGGGATATAGTAATTAATGATAAATTAATGTGTGCTAAGAAGGGGAATATGGAACAGAAGTGACTTTGAGGAAATATGGAAGATATTTGTGGAATTTGTATTGTTAAAGTAGAAAGGGGTCAAAATATCTCAAGAAGTGTTAAGTTTTTGGAACGTTGGATAATTATGATAAATGATGGTCTCGGGGGCAGGGGGCACATTTTATTTGAATTATTATTATTATTATTCTGTAAGCAAGTAAATACATATGCATGCATGTATGTATGTATGTATATATGTATGGCACACACATTATACATACATACATACATACATACATACATACATACATAACTATAAAAAGAAACCAAGAATGGTGTATATCTGAATTTAAATCATGTAGGACAAAGAACTCAATGACTCTTAGTAATGAAGTTTCAGGGGTTCCAGCCAAATATTGTTCCCACACCCATAATGTACAGGAGAATATCCCAGTAGTGATCAATATGCATAAGTGATCATGTAAATTCGTGTCTAATTGGTCCCTGGAACTTCTGCCACTTCTAATGCAAATAAACACTGTTTCCAAGCATTAATTAATTCTGGACAGTAATCAGAGCAAGCACCTTCCCCCAGTAATTGGATTGCCTAATTTAAATTTAAATAAAATTTATTTAATGAACAAAACCGACAAACATGAATTATAAACATACATGGTGACATCTTGGGCAATTCCATTATCTAAGTTATGCTACAAATTAATCCGCTAAAAAAACTATGACAAGAGACAATGAGAAAATATATCTGTTAATCAGTCTTGTTAAAATTCATACCTTATAACTTAACATTATCCAGTGGGGTTGGATAATTGTTAACAGGGGTTGGATTCAACATTGTACAATTAGGAAAGTTTCATATACACATGCATTTCTGCTTGTCAGATGGAACAATCTGCTCTTTCTCCTCCCGCACACTGTTTGGGGTGTTCTCCCTACCTCCTGAGCTAATTTGGTGGGGTGTGAGGTGGACAGGGGGGTAAGCTGTGTTGTGCAAGTGGAAGTCCATATTTATTAAGTGTAAACTATACATGCACACACAGGTATAAATAAGTAACCCCTGTTATCAAATTTTGTCTTAATTTATCTTTAGTGGATTGGCTAAATTTACATTTCCTGTGAAAGCACTAACACCTTTGCCAATTGTTTAAAAAATGTAGATTGTCTTAAGAGACCCTGTGTGACTTTGGCACTCCCTGGCAGACAAATTATAATTTCACAACCTGAATTTGCTGGTATGTGACATGATCCCATCCAAAATCAGTGACAGGGTGGAAACACCCTTAAAGTCTCTTCCACCCAGCTCTGTCCTTAATGAGATGACCTTCTGCATCAGACCCCGTACCCATTAGAAAGCTCCTTTCCTATAACTGGATATTTCTTAGTCCTCATTTTGTTCAATCTTCTACCTAAGAGATAGCTCCATCAGTTCAATCATCTCCAATCAGGCTATTCCACAGTGGTTGGTCCTCTTTGTCCAGGTGCTCCAACAATGTGGATCATTCCAAGAGCCAGTCATCTTCTACTTAATCTTGATTCCTTGCTCTCCTCTTCCCTGTTTCCCTACTTCAACTTTTATTCATTGTTTTTCTTTTTCAGGAGTACTCAGGAGCCCTGTGGGTAACCAGTGTTACCCAAAAGGATTCCCCTCCCTCCATGTTTAGCCATATTAGAAGAGTTCCTAGAAACCCAATGGAATCACATGTATCAAGGACTTCCTAGAAAATCTTTGCCTACTTTTGGCCGCCCATTGCTGCCTGAACCCTGATGGTCTGGTTCGCCATTCCCTTCACAGGAGGAAGAGTTAGATTAAGCTAGCTTTGCTTGACTGTAACTAACCTTCCTTGGAATGCATCCTGAAGTCACTATGAAAAACCTGGAAATTCTAGTGTAATTTCTTCCTTCTGTTCTTCTTTCCTCAAGACAGATAACATTGCATTGCAGCCTTCTTACTTGTCAGTCTATCTTTCTTACTTGCACAGGAACATTTCCCATTCATGGTTTGTTTCCTACAGTTCTGCTGGGCTCCTAAAACATATGTCCTATGACTCCATATAAGACAATATCCACTTCTCTCTCTTTCTTATTGACTGTCTTACGGTTATGATCCAGGCAAAGTGCATCCATCTTACTCACTGTCAGTCATCTGTGTAAATAAATGTTCTAACCATAATATTTTATTTATTTAATAATATTTATATGCCACTTGCTGTTAACAAAGCCCTCTTAAAGTGGTTTACAAACAAAGTTGAAAATCAAAATACTTTAGAAATTCAATATGAAAAAAACCCCACAATGCCACAGATGCAACAATGGCACCCTCACTATGTTGTTTTCATGGCATGCTGAAGATGCACCTCTTTATCCTGGAGTGGATTTACACACAGGGAAAAAAACACTATAAATAAGCCATAAATCAAATCATTATAACAAAAGAAAAAAATGCTATGTAAAATCACATGGAAAAGTTTTGTGCTCTACAGCACCATCTGGTGTTGCATGTTTATAAAATCCAACCTAATGTAGCTGAGTCCACAGTCTTTAACATATTTTAGGACTCCCCCTATTATATTAATTGCATTTGTTTTTAACTAATTTTAACACTGCATTTTAAATTTCTGTAGCTTGCCCTGGGACCTTGTGGTGAAGGGCAGGTGAGAAACTGAACGAACACAGGGCAACTGGGTCATTGCTAGTGGTCAGGGGAAGCCTGTGGTATTTTTGCCAATTCCCTTAAGAAAACAATGTAATATTAGCATGTACTGGATTTTGTTAGTTTCCACAAAATGAACAAAACAATGTTAGTATTTACCAATCAAGTCCATTGTAATGGTGTCTGTGGTGTACAATCATGTCTAGTAAAGATTCCCCTTGCAAGTTCATGTGTTCTTGTGTATAGACTAGCAAGCAGATCTGGTAATAAACTCAGTCTTGTTTTGCGAACAATACACAGAAGGTTTTGTTTCTGCTCCTTGCCCCTAAAGACCAGAGGTAACTGTACTTGAAGAAAGAGGCACATTTGGATCTAGGGACCACCAAATGGCAGCAAGGTTCACATAGACTATTGAGTTGAATAAGAAAAGAAAGGGAGCTTGTGGTGACTTCAACAGATAGTTGACACCAGAGAAAAGAAAACGGATTAAAGTTGCTTTTCAAGAAGAAAAAAAGCATGTCTGTTAAGAAATGTGTTGTGCTGGTACGGTTGTGAACCCAAGTTTCTTATACAGACCTTGAGGCCAATCCTTCTGCAGAGAGAGAGAGAGAAACAATAGAAAAGAACAACACTCTGCTGCCCCCTGGTCAAGGACTGCTACTCTGAAGATCCCAGGAGCTCTTGTTTATTTAGGACTTTCATTGTCATAACCCCAAATGTAAATGACTGAGCACTCCATTGTTTAAATTAAATTAAAGCTGCTTCAAAAGTTGAGCTGCAATGCTGAAAAGTAAGACACACAAGAACAATTCTTTCACTAAAAGATACACACACACACACACACACACACACACACACACACACACGTTAAAAGTACAGTAAAGAGATTGACACAGATTTGCTGTGAGCAGAGTTCAGACCCGAAACACTGCAGTGTCTCCATCTGAATATTAAGCCTAGAGGCTTCGCGCTGATTTGAATCTCTTGGCTTGTTGCCCTCACCATAGAAATAATGTGACAGTTCCTATATGACAGTTCTTCTCCCAGACTAGCTATTGGCAATACTATAAGCACTGAAGGCTCCATTGTATTTCAACGCTTGTACACCTTTGCCAAACCTAGGAAAAATATAAGTGAGAAACAATGAAATAAATTTTCATCACCACTAGCTTTCCTTTTTAACATGAAAAAGATTTCCTTTCGATTTGTAAGTAAAATGAAGTGATTGCCTTTTCTAAATAATTGAGGGTGTGCACAGCACATATAAGGGTAGCTGCAGTGATGGATAATTGCATATTAGCCCATAACTGAAAATGAAGCATCTAGGCTCCACTCTCAATGGCATAGCCTTTCCCAATCAAAAACCAGGTGGTAACGGGAAATGGTTGGTTGTGATGTCATCATAAAAATATGATAAATTTAAATAAATATTTCTGCATCACTGTGAATACACATTTAGGACATTCAGCACATTTTAGATGCACGGAAAAAATTCTGCCATTTGACTGACAGAAGTAGCACGATGAAAATTTTACAAGGAAATATGAGAATGCTGGGTGGTGATTTATTTCATGTTTCCACAGAAATTTAAAAAAAAATAATACCAGGAAGAGTTGCAACACTAAGGCTGTTTTATGAACCCGTCTTCTCCAGATTCAGCAAAAGCAAGTCTAGCTTAGATTACTGTCTAGCATATTCCCTCTTCAATGTAAGATATTTAAGAGGCATTGTGTATCTTCTTACAAGATGAAATTAATTATTAATAGCTGAAATCCATATGCCTTAAAACATCATATCGGTTTCATAAATTTATGCTGTCCAGCAAGTTCAACAAGGATTAAACTTGGGCACACATTCTACATTGTTACTGGTGGTTATCTTTTAAATCAAAAACATATTTTTGTTGAATGCATCACAATTAAATTGCTTCACTTGTTAAATCAGACAGTTCATATGCTGGAATAAATATATCACCTATTAATCATCATAACTAGAATTGGAGTGCATAATTTACTTATCACAATAACACAATGGAATTTATTAAGACTGATTTGACAAGAACTAAATTATTTCAGTTACACATAGCATGAGGCGTCAAACCAGGTGTGATTTGTAAATCATTCACTTGTAGGGCTTCTGAATCCAGATTAGGAATAGAGGGAGAAGTTTAACCCATTTCTCCATGATGTTTTGCCGCTGAACATCCCACCTAGCCCCTGCCCCCACTTCACTGCTACTTGATTTGTGGCAAATAGCAGCTTGGGTGGGATACTTTCATTGGGAAAATTAATGAGGGGGGGGAATTAACCTAATTCCCTTCTCCCGATTTACCCCACGTGGCAGCTTTTTGCAAAAAACAGGTGTGACCTGTCATAACTGCAGGATTACAATGTGCTTAAAAGTCATGACTACTTTGGTTCCCAGATATTCAATAAAGGAGGGAATTTTAAACATAAAATTGAGCCCAGTTTCTCCCTTCAATGTGAGTGATAATCAAGGTTCTTCAACATACTGTCTGGTAGAGGATAGTAAACCTTGACAGTAAAATAAGAATCATTCATCTATTCAGTTTTTCCATCTTCTGTAAGCACTTTAAAATAGAGGAAGGCATTCTAATCCATCTGAGCTGGTAACAAAACAAAATAAATTGGAATTCTGTTGATATCTAGCTGTATCGGAAGGAAACAAATGCCACATCTATTTTTAAAAGGAGGTGCTATTTTGGGCAATGTAAATCAAACTTTTTTTGCATTCTAAAACCACAACAGCTTGTATGAATAAATGCAATTCATAAAATGTATTAGCAAGATACTGATTAACCATAGAGGAGGCAGATTTGTATTGAATAAATTGGAATTAGTCGGTAAGCAATTGTGTACATTTCATACTGCATAAAATTAGTGAAAATTGTGTTTATGATTGTTGACTATGCTTTAAAAAAATATTATATTGTGAACATATCATAACCAATAACATTTCAAAGATAGAAATATGTGATACGTGAAAGAATTGTGCATGAACACTCCTGTGCAGTTTTGCTAAGCTGAGGTTTGGCTTAACTAGGTATGCCATATTCCCAAATGTGAAAATTCGGATAGAGTTGTTGAGCTATTTTTTTATGGTTAAAGTTGTTTGGCTTTTTCAGTGGAACATTTCTGGGGGGAAATTCATTTGGGGGGTTTTCTTTGTTTGTTTTTTAATAAACAAATTCCTGGACATTTTGCCAGGTAAGGACAGGCAGCCCTTGCTAAGCCAATCAGTCAGGGGCCAGGGGGCTGTGACCAGCCTGCCCCAACCTATTTAAGGTGATGGCCAATTGAAGGCCACTCTCTTGGCCAATTGTCGTGGGATTTTCCACCCGTAAACCCAGTCTTCAGGAGCTTGCCCAGGTGCCGGGATGGAGGGGGGCATATTGCCTACAGATCTTGCTATGGTTTAATTGGTCGCCATATTTGAGGATAGGGAGAAATTATCGTCTACAAGAAAATTGGTCGGCTTGCAGGTTTTCACCTACCTCATTACAACTGCCACAACTTTGGCAGATAAGGCATTGGGCTGGGTCCTTAGTTACAGGAGCACCCTGTTAGAGGGGTCCAAGAGGGGTGACTACGTCCAGGAGTCCACTGAGGACCCGATAGGGCAAAAGACCTCTTCCAGTGGTGGCCTGTGCAGGGTTGTGGTACCCAATCTTTGTCAGGGGAGATTCATCAGCACAGGGGCAACATGCCCAGTGCTTTAGCCAAACCTACTCCTGTAATCGGGGACATGAGTGGCGCTGTGGGTTAAACCACAGAGCCTAGGACTTGCCGATCGGAAGGTCGGCAGTTCAAATCCCCGCGACGGGGTGAGCTCCCATTGCTCCATCCCAGCTCCTGCCAACCTAGTAGTTCAAAAGCACGCCAAAAGTGCAAGTAGATAAATAGGTACTGCTCCGGCGGGAAGATAAATGGCGTTTCCGTGCACTGCTCTGCTTCGCCAGAAGCGGCTTAGTCATGCTGGCCACATGACCCAGAAGCTGTACGCCGGCTCCCTTGGCCAATAAAGTGAGATGAGCGCCGCAACCCCGCAGTTGGTCACGACTAGACCTAATGGTCAAGGATCCCTTTACCTTTACTCTTGTAATCAACAAAGTTGTGGCCTGATTCAACCCAATACCAGTCTCCTGTGTTCATTTTTGTGGCCCTCCCTTCACCTGCCAAAGCCATTATGCACCTGTGACAGCAATTGGCTCTCAGCCTTTCAGGTTGACTTGTCTCCTATTATTGATCTTTTTATTGAGGAATTGCACTTCTAAAGAACCCCAGGGCTCCTGGGAATCCACTTCGCAAACCACTGATAAAAATATACTTAAAGGGTTGCATTGTGTATATGAAAAGGAAGGCGGGCAAAAAGAATCAGTGTGCTAAATAAATGCACACACTCACAGAAACTCTACTAAGCGTTACATTATACCATCCTGTCCTTAGGGGCACAATCAAACTAAAGTTAAAGCTTTTGAAGTCTCATTGAATTCAACAAATCTAAGCACATGCTTGGTGAAACTGAAAAATGCTTAACTTGGACTTTCCAGAAATATACAGTATAGCTTTAAGCAGCCAATCAGCTACCACTCCAACAGTGTTAGTCTTTTCATGCAGATAATAGATAACACTCTAGTCTGCATCAAAATCCTACATCATATCCTTGGGAGGGAGGAGGAAGAGAAGAAAAGAAAAGAAAATCACATTAAGAATACATGCCAGTAATTTAGCAATATTAGTATTTAAATTGCAGTTTTGACAGCAAGTTAAATGTTATATTAATAGAAAATTAGATTTTATGTTGAATTTTCTAGCACAGAGGTAGTATTGAGTGATGGTTTAATTTACTTTTAACAAGAATTTAAAATACATTTTCTTGCTGTTGTAAATGAAAAATAAAGTGCATGAGACTGACGAAAGAAACAAGTTATGTTTCTACCTCAGTAGAAGGAAAACAAAGAAATCATATAACTTATAATTCAGAAATTATGGTATAAAAAAATTCTTGAAAATATTTTGGCTTCATTCAAAACTTTCCATACGTTTTGCCCAAGAAGAAACCTGCATTTGAGTTTCACAGTTGTTGAAGCTTCAATAACAACTCTTAGTCGGCCCATCCTTTTGAATGAATGGAGAAATCAGTATCTCTGCCGTACCAAAAAACCCATCTATCTGATTTGTATACCATATTTAAGAGTGAGAATGATTTATAGTATCCTCTTCCTCTCTAAGGCGTCCCTGGTTTTACTGGAATATCTATAGGAATACCACAACCAAAGAATATCAAAGGGCCCTTGTATGCCATCATCCCTTCCTTCCTTCCTTCCTTCCTTCCTTCCTTCCTTCCTTCCTTCCTTCCTTCCGTTCGTCTTACACAGCAGTATCAAAACGAGGTCCATACATAACTGTTTCAAAATTATTTAAGGCACCTGAAAGGCAGAGAATGTGGCACCTACTTTATGACTACCCTTCAATGTACACAGACTCAATCTAGTGTAAGAGGAAAATTACTAATAGCGTTATGGTCAAATGAGGTATAATAAATCAAATATTATTGTCACTGTCAAATTATAATCACTATGATAACCTTCTATGTAAATCTGATTTCCTACTTCCTTTTTTCTTGTTAAACATTCTTGGAAACTGAAACCCTATTTTTATAAGTCTCCAAGGTTTAATAAAAACACATTTCTACAACTGGGTCATTAATATATTAACATTTTAACATTACATGCTAAAAATAACCTCCCTCTGACTCATTATAGGGATGCTAATAACACACTCCTATGATGAATCATGATGGGGTTCATATTTAATTATCCTATCATTTGTTTTTTCAGTCTACGGAATTGCTTTTTCTTTTCTTTTAAGCCAAATTTCTAGGCTGATGACTTTAGAGTTTCATAATGGAAATAGTTTAAAACATGGGAATTTGCTTGCTCGAGTTATTTCATAGGCTTTAAATGGTAAACTATGAAAACAACTGACCTCACTGGACAGAGTCCCTTGTAGCCTTCACAAGGGGTAAAGGGCACACACATGCTTTGGTAACCCTCGTCTAAAAAGTGCTAAGTGCCTGCTTTTGACAGGTTGGCAATGTGTTTCTCTAAGTGCTATTCAGGTACCAAAAGGTAATTTATCATCCCAACGTCAATCACAACAAGCTACTGAGCAACATGCATGCAGCACACCACAGGGCTCTGATGTTATCAAGATAAAGAGACATTCTATTAATCATAACACAACTGGAGGCAAAATGATCAATTTACACAAACTGAAGAACCGAAGCAATTCAGTTACGATGACTGGCTGTACTAACAGGAAAAATCCTTATGTCCAAGAAAATTAGGTTATCTTGCTCGATTCCACCAGAGGAAGCAGCATGATGAAATGGCATTGGGTCTGGAATCCAGTATAAAGCTCAAATTTCTTGAGTAGCAAACTATCCTCTCTCAAAAAGGTAGCATTTAGCAGTTGCTGCCAAAAGTCTGGGAGATGTCTACTGAAGACTCTGGTTGCAAGGTGGCTTTTAGCATGTTTTTTGACAACGATGTTTAAGTATCTTGAAAATCTCCTTCTCCATGTTTCCTAAGCTCCTATTCCAGGCATAGGCAAACTCGGCCCTCCAGAAGTTTCAAGACTACAATTCCCATCATCCCTGACCAGTGGTCCTGTTAGCTAAGGATGATGGGAGTTGTAGTCCCAAAACATCTGGAGGGCTGAGTTTGCCTATGCCTATCATCTGTAATGCATAGGTATAATAACTTATTTTAACTGCCACTTAGGTATTCCTTGTCTTCCAAGAATATGAAAATGTAAATTCATATCACAAAATCCTTAAAGAACCTGCACTGGTGTAATGGGAATTGGGGTTGCTTGTGCGTAAATTCCAAACTGCTCCGAGCTGGTTGTATAGCTGGACCTTTTCCCGGTTTGACAGCCCTAAAAACACGACTGTCTCAGTCACTGGCAGAATCCGTCAGTGGGCGTTTCCTAAACTTCCTCCAACATAAGAATTCCTTAACAGCCAACCTCCTCCTCGCTTCTCTGTGCGGAAGCCTTCTGCGCAGAGTGGGTGTGCCCAGCAGTGGTCCTGCACTCTCCTCACTGACCTCACTGAAAGAGTCTCGGAGCCTCCCCTCTGAAGTACTCTCAGCCTCTCCTTTCTTCCTGGTGTCACCTTGGTTTCCTTCCCCAGCGGAAGCTCTCTCTCTCTCCTTGCTGGTTCCCTCTCCGGCATCATTAGGGAGCCTTACCTCTCCACTCGGCTCCGATGTCAGTTCCCTGACAACGGGTTTGCTACAGAGCCCAAATTAAGGCACACAAATACCTAAATGACTTGGACCCCAGATATCTGATGAAGCACCTTTTTCCATATCAACCCTGATACGGGTACTGCTGTCCTGTGTGGCTTGATGATAGATATCCTTTGTAGGAGTCCTCAAGTTGTGGAATGCCCTCCTGTCCCTTGGTGCATTTTGTAACATAGTTGTTAAGTTTTGGGTGTCAGATCAAGCCTTTGAGTGAGTGGAAGTTTCCCTTTCTGCTGTTTTTAGAGGTTTCACATACAGTTATCTACAAATGCATTCCGTGCTTTATCCTCCTATCAATTTAGTAGCACTTGAAAATCTCAGAGTTGATGGCTTTATGCAGAAGAATTATTAAAAAAGGAAACAACTACTCCGTTCTTTGTTGTTTCATTATTTCTAACTTTATTGTATATGTCTTCCTTCTAATCACAGGAGCACCTATGAAGATAGGCTGAGTAGAAAGGTCCTCACAGTGCTTCCAGGGGTACTTACTCTGTTCCCTGCTATCCTCTGTCAAAATAACCTTCCAGATATCTCTCTGGATACACATGCCTTAGGGAAGAGATATTGTTGGATTGTACGCCTATATAATATAGGAGACATATCCACTCAAAATTATCAGGGTGGCGAAATCAAGCTCAGCAGCACAGATTCACCTTCTCAGTTGACTGTGGAGTCCATTACCATTTTGCATTCATCCTCTAAAGACTTGCTGTAAAAATGTATCCTAGAATTAGGTTTTATTGTATTTTAACACCCATCCTAATCATTTCATTTTCTTTTGCATAGCCATCTAGTGTCGCATTTGTATATTGCACTTTACAACACATTTAAAATGTTTTATTTGCAGCTGTGTAGCTGAGTCCTAAGACTAGAACCCAGGGGGCAGGAGTTCAGATCCCCATTCATCCATGAAGCTTATTGGGTGACCAGTCACTGTCTCTCAAACTAACCTATCTCACGGGGTTCTTTATGAGGATGAAATGGGAAGGGTGAGAACCATGTACACCACCTTCAGCTCCTTGAAGGAAAGGTGGGGTAGAAATGTAATAGCAAAATAAATAAAGTTTCTACAATTACATTGAAGATGCATTCCTATGCACTTGAGGTCTACTCCCAAGTAAACACACATAACAAAATAAAATAAAATAAAAAATACACAGCCCATCAGAAACTCTACAACAAATATTTCAAAACAAAAATGCATTCCTCCCCTATCTGTTTTGAAAATAAAGCATTAAATATATTTTCATATTTAGATAACATTAATAAGCAGTTTGTTCCACAACAGCTGTTCAAGTGACAAAACATCCCTTTAATCTACAAATAACAAGAGTGTATCAACATCACGGGGGGGGGGGGGAGGAAAATACAAGGCTACTCTCTTCTCCCCGCCACACACACAAAAATGATTAGGAATTTGATTAAAGTAAAGATGAAGGAATTGCAATGTTTCATCTTTCTTTCTTTTAGGCTAACCCATTAAAAGTTCCTATGCTTAACATAAGTACTATTCAGACAAGTGTTAACAGGATAATATCATATTATAAAGACAGGGAGAATCGCTCCTAAGGCTGGGGTTTAGAAGTGGAGGATTAGCTGCTCCAAACGTCATGAGATGCTATCAAGCAGCACCTCTGACAGCTTTGAGTCAATGGATAAAGAATTCAGGTGGAAACTAAAAAAACAACAACAGAGAGGTTGAACAATGGAGTTTCTATTAATAGAATAGCTATAAAAATCATGTAAGAGAATAAGTTATTATCTTCCATTAGGTGGGGAATGATGCCTTTCCCCACTAATATTTTAAGAAATAGCAATTTGATGGAGAATCCATTTTTCAAAACAACATTAGTCTGGAAGACGTAAACATAGCCCAAGAAGTCCTCCTTGCTCCCCTTTCTTGATAAACACTTGCTGCAAACTGAAAGCAAATAGCAGGGTTTGGGCAGGATGGGAAGAATATGGGCCAGGTTATTTTTTAGAGATGTATATGTTAACAGTCAGCACCTTAAATTCAGAACTGATTACATAATCTCAGTACGCTGGTTTAAAATTCAACAGTTCAGCACCTAGTCAAACATCTGGCCATTGTGCAGCAATGGTCCCCATTCACGTTTTGATATTTTGGAAAGGATCAGAGTTTTACTCTTTCAATGTGTGTGTGAAAACAGATCTCAGTTAAATTGTGTCCTCCCTAAAAGAGGGCACGTGTTGCGGTGAGACCTGGAGACCGATCTCCTGTGTTGTGGGTGGGTAAGATTGGTCAGCCACAACACTTGATTGGTAGGTACCTCAATGTTGGATTCAATCTGGCCAATGGGGCGCAGTCCAAACAGATTGAGGGACCTATATATACCCATGCACATGCCCCAGAGCTTCCTCTTTTGGTGCATGCATTCGGAACAAGCTAGCCGCATCCTCTGCGTAGCCAAGAGAGATTACCTTCGACGGATCGTCCTGGTAATTTCTTTCCGTTATCCCTTCTTTCCCTTTAATTCCTTCCAATTGTTTTCTTCCCCTTCTTATAATTATTCCCTTCCCTTCCCCTTCCCCCTTCTGCCCCCTGAGCGCTCCCAGTCTTTGCAGCTTGCCGCTGCCCGCTTAATTTTCCCTTTGGGCTCTTTGCGCAGTGGCTTTTTTGTTCTCGGTTCTGGCTGTGGCTGCAGATTTGCGGCTTTAAATTTATTGAGCGATTTGTGCGTTTTGTTGTCTAGGTTGTTCTGTCCAGCCGATCGCTTTGGGCATGTTTGAGAGTTCCCTCTCTGAGTGATTCGCTAATTTTCCGTTACCATTCTGCTTGGGAATTTTCTAGGGCTGGGAAACCGCCCCCCCCCCGTTAGCCCAATCGCCATTTTATCTATTTCAATTTGGGGAAAGTTTTAGCCCCCAGCTAATTTGGCAGGAGTGCCATCTTGTCTTGGCGAGAGCGCCATATTGATCCCAGGGTGCTTTTATTATTGTGTGTACGTTTAGTACACACAAACCCCGTTTAGTAAAGAAGGGATCGGGATGCCTATTAAGAGGAATCCAAGTCCTGCTCTGCCTTCTAAAAGGGTGATTAGAGGCCCGTCTCAGTCACTGCATTCAGCGCCTGCCCCAGCGGTTCCTCAGCATACGCTGGATTGCTTGGGTGCAGCCATGGCTGATATTGGTTCAGACCCTGCGGCTATGTCAAGGTTTAATACGGAGCTTGAATCTTTGGCTCAGCAATTTAGAAGGCAGTCTGATTCTCAGCCCGGCCCCTCCACGTCTTCCACTGTTTTTGAGGCTCATGGTCCTTCAGATGTGAGCGAAGGGAGTGAGGCTTACGACCCTTCTGGTGCCTTGCTCTCCCAATTTCAGCCTTCCAGGATCCCAGTCCCAGCTAGCCATAGGGGTCCTCCTAGGATTATGGGTACCATGATGCAGTGGGCCTTCCACTCTGGACTGCCTTGTTCGCAGTGGGCACCACCAGGGCCTGAGAGTTCAAGGCCTCAGCTTGCACAGCATGTCTTCATCCCAGTCAAGCTCCTCATTTTAGTTCTGTGCAGGTTCGGCGGCTCCTTCGAGGGAGGTGCTCAGCACCCAGTCTTCAGAGGAGGATCTCCCAGTGCCTAGAGTCCCTTCATCTGGTGGCAAGCGGCAGAGGAGTCGTCGCTCCAAACGCAGGGCCAAGAGGTGCAGAGATGGCAATTCCTCCTCTTCTATTGGCACATCTTCTCAGACCTCCGATGACAATTCAGACATGGCTCTGGGTCTGTATTGGGGTCACGGTGAGGGGGCTTCGGGCCTTCCCAGGTGGGTGTGGCAGCGTAGAGCCAACACGCACAGGGCCAGGTATGGCCTTCCTCTGGAATGCATTGATGGTGAACCGGTCACAGACGTTAAAGTTTCGACCAATGCTGTCAGGGATAATATAAATATATAAATAGGATGCAGATATCTCGTTGTGTGGAGAAAGCAGCAGGATTATCAGGCACCATGGGACACCTGCAGCAGCATTCATTTCAGATGTCTGGGTTGGGGCGGGGGAAAACAGACTCCTGTCCCTCACTTTGATCAAGGGGTAGGAGAGACTCAGAAAATGGGTAGCTTATGCAAGAGTCACACACCTGATTACAACCCATTCCTATATGTGTTTATGCAGAAGCAAGCCTGGTGGAGTTCAGCTGGAGGACTTACTCATTTGCAGTTGGACATAAGACTGTGAATGCATTTTTTTTTCTTGGAGGAAAAAGTAAGGGAAGCTGTCGCCGCACCTGCCCTCCATTAGTCCATCTGGTCCTCTGCAGCAGTGGTGGCTATGTCTGCCAGAGGCACAGGCATTTTTCTCCCGCAGCAGCTGTTCACAAAGCGGCCATTGCCAGAGCAAATGGAGAACAGCTTCTTGCAATTATAGCTGCACCTTCCGAGGATCAGAATAGGATTCTTGTACCAGCTTCTCTTACTCTCCTCTCCTGGCCAGTGTATGAGGTGGATAACAGTAAAGAGGCTAGGTTATGATCCTATGCATAGTTACATGGGAGTAAGCTCTAATGCATGGGTAGGCAAACTAAGGCTCGGGGGCTGGATCTGGCCCAATCACCTAAATCTGGCCCATGGACGATCGGGGAATCAGTGTGTTTTTACATGTCCTTTTATTTAAAATGCATCTCTGGGTTTTCCTGGGGCCTGCCTGGTGTTTTTACATGAGTAGAATGTGTGCTTTTATTTAAAAAGCATCTCTGTGGGGCATAGGAATTCGTTCGTTGTTTTTTTTCCAAAATATAGTCCTGCCCCCCCCCACAAGGTCTGAGGGACAGTGGACCACTCCCCTGCTGAAAAAGTTTGCTGAGCCCTGCTCTAATGCACTCAGTAGGGCTTACTTCCCGGTAAACTTGCATAGGATCTGACTAGAAGCCTCTCATTTATGTGTCAAAATGCTGGCTTTACTGCAGCCCTCTAGTGATAATATAATCCAGTAACCTGCAGAAACACCTGCCATTCATGATGGCATTTGAAGAATTTAGAGGAAGTATAGCCATATCTCTGATTTTTATTACTGAATGATGAACCGAAGTTTCATCCCCACAGTAATCAAAATCAAACAAGCTAAGCGAAAAACAAACATAGCCCCCAAGTGGTTACAAAAACAAATAATGGCTTAAGTAGAGAAATTACAGAAGCACCATTAATACAAAACACAAATTTATTCCTTTGTGCAGGAAAAAAGAAAACCCACTGCTATGAGCTAAACAAATTAGCCACTGCACTGGGTTGTACAGAAATCATAATGTAATTATGAATGCTGAATTTGTCAGCTAACAAAACAGGGCAGCTTCTCCAATCCAAATACTTTTGCATCTGATCTCCTGTGTGCACTGATTGTCCTGTTCATTACAATCAAGGGTGGAGAACTGCATGCTTTAACCACCATATTTAATAGGGCCTTTTATGCATGGATC